>NC_090648.1:510711730-510929230 GCF_040937935.1 Hyperolius riggenbachi | reverse complement strand
ATGATTTGCTTATAAATTGTTGATTTGCTAGCTAGGTTGTAAATAACCGTTTCTTCCTTCTAGGATTAGCTAGTACCAGATTTCCTGTGCGAAATCGATAACTTCGTTTCTCGATTATAAATACAATTCGAGATTGCATCATATAGGGACCCAGTAACCTTTCTTTAACGTCACATTGCTCACAGTCTTTAAGCCGTCGGAAGTGATTATTCCCCGAACGGTGACTTGAGCGTGTTGAACGTGATTGGGCTGGCTACCGTATTATGATAGCGTTGGAGACTGTCCGCTCCATACAACCGGACAGTGGTGGCAGTGTATTTACCCGATTTCCAGCCAAAATCGATATTTTTAGTTTACAGATTGTATATACAATCAAAATTGTACATGTATGGGCACCTCCAACCAATCTTAACCGTTTACTACGCACACAGTGAATTTGCCTCCAGCAGTCTCTAGTGCATGAGACCTGCATGGCAACAGTGGCCTAGTAATACGGGATTGGTGGATGTTTGTCCCATTACATATTGTCGGCAGCTGCGCGACCAATCTTTATTGTCAGTCTGTTCACCGTACTTCCTGCGTATGCTAACGGGAGCAGATTAGACGGGATTGGCACGCCCTTTTTCCTTTTCTTTCTTACCTCTGACGATCCAGCAACCGGTCTCGTTGTCCGTCTGCGCCCGTACTTCCTGGGTACGCTAACGGGAGCAGATCTCGACGGGATCGCGGGGCTGGATTGTCACAAATGTGTGTGTCCACTTCCTGCTTTTATGGAAGCAGACATATTTATTGTTATCCTGTGTTTACAAATTAGCTGCTCCGCCTTGGCAGAGGAGATTCCTGAGCTGAGACAGCTGAGAGATCAAATTACAGTGGAGATTAACAACAGATGAGGTGGAATCAGAGAGGCTAAACCTAAATACACACAGGGTGCATTTCTCTATGCTTTCCTTCTGTCCTGTGCAAGAGTTCAGGTCCACTTTAACAAAGCAGAAGGTTTCGGGACCTGGCATTCAGCTGGGAGTGCAGGAACTAGACTCCCTGCAGCGTTAGGAAGGCAGTGGTGACAGACACACACTCACCTCCTCCGGGTCCCAGGCGTTAGGAAGGCAGTGGTGACAGGCACACACTCACCTCCTCCGGGTCCTAGGCGTTAGGAAGGCAGTGGTGACAGACACACACTCACCTCCTCCGGGTCCCTGCAGTGTTAGGAAGGCAGTGGTGACAGGCACACACTCACCTCCTCCGGGTCCCTGCAGTGTTAGGAAGGCAGTGGTGACAGGCACACACTCACCTCCTCCGGGTCCCTGCAGTGTTAGGAAGGCAGTGGTGACAGGCACACACTCACCTCCTCCGGGTCCTAGGCGTTAGGAAGGCAGTGGTGACAGGCACACACTCACCTCCTCCGGGTCCCTGCAGTGTTAGGAAGGCAGTGGTGACAGGCACACATTCACCTCCTCCGGGTCCCTGCAGTGTTAGGAAGGCAGTGGTGACAGGCACACACTCACCTCCTCTGGGTCCCAGGCATTAGGAAGGCAGTGGTGACAGGCACACACTCACCTCCTCCGGGTCCCAGGCATTAGGAAGGCAGTGGTGACAGGCACACACTCACCTCCTCCGGGTCCCTGCAGTGTTAGGAAGGCAGTGGTGACAGGCACACACTCACCTCCTCCGGGTCCTTGCAGTGTTAGGAAGGCAGTGGTGACAGGCACACACTCACCTCCTCCGAGTTCCAAGCATTAGGAAGGTAGTGGTGAAAGACACACACTCACCTCCTCCGGGTCCCAGGTGTTACAACTCTGTTTGTCTTCTCTTTAGGGCCCTTTTCCATTTGCGAAATGATGCAAATGCTGCTACCTCGCCGCATTGCATCACTTCTGCTTGCAGTCGCGTCACTTCTGCATCTCGCGATGCGGAAGTGAGCGGAGGAGTCGGGACACAGATGTGGGAGGGTGCGGCCGTGCGAGAATCTGCAGCATGCTGCAGACTCTCTGATCGCTCCGCATTACCAGCACACAATGGAAACTGTTCCATTGCCGTGCATTGGTTTCAGTTCAGCCGCTGTGCCGTGCGGTTATGTAGCCACATAGCATCGCGTGTAGTGGAAACAGGCCCTTAGTGCTGCTGCTCAGCACTTCCTGCTTCCTTGTTTGCGCCGCTCTAGTGCCTGTTGCGAGAGACAGGAAGTGCAGAGAAGCTACACTACAGGGGAGACAGAGGAGACCTCCAGCGCCTGAAGGAGGAGGTGAGTGTCTGCCTGTCACCCCTGCCTCCGTAACGCTGTGGGCGTGTCTTTTGCGGCACCTCTGACTACTATACTGGGGAGAGGGGGACTTTTGCCCCGGGGCCCCTTTGGCCCTGTCTGAGAGACGACCCTGACAGTCAACGGCCAGCGCTGAATCCTCCTGACTTCCCCAATGATCCGGCACATGGAAGCCTTTTCGCACTTGCCTCTCGGTTTAGATATTTTTTCCTCCTGTAACGGAGAGAGTGTCAGTGGCTCCAGTTTAAGGTTAATGGATTTAAATATTAAATATACTTGATTTGGCCTCTTTTCTCGGCAGCACTTAGCTGCGTGTAGAAGGGTAGTGCTTTCACGGCGTGATATCTGAGAGGCTGCTTGGAACAGGCTGTTCAGAGAGAGACGTGTGGGCTGCAGCTGAATTTCACAGTCTAATAATGAGAGCTCTGAGCTTCATTAGTTTCTCCAACTCTTAATTCCTCTTTCTGCATTTTATTCACTGGACTCCTAGCGCTCTTCTTTTTCCTCTTGGAGATTTTACAGTGGCTTTCTCTACCCTCCGGGTTTATATGAAAAGGGCGCCTGTAAAAAAGGGCGCCTGGTGGAGCCCATATAAAAACTTTGGCTACAAAAAAGGCACCTGGTGTAGCCCATATAAAAACTTTGGCTACAAAAAAACTCCGGGACGTGTTCATTACTATTCCCCCTCCAGGCCGCCATGGATAGTGGGGGAATGAAATAATTCGGCTTCCAGCGCTTGTAGCCTATATCAAAACTCGTCCGAATAAAAAATATGGGCTACAAAGGAGTGCCCTTCTGTAGCCGAAAACCTTGTAGCCGAAAAAATATGGGCTTCAAAGGGGCGCCCGCTTGTAGCCTATATCAAAACTCGGGCGCCCTTTTCTACACCTTGCAGCCCATATTTCCAGAAATAACATTGATGTCTATGGCGTCGCCCTTTTTATACAGGCAGCTCAGGCGCCCTTCTCAACCGATACCCTACCCTCCATCTTTTCAGGGACCTTAAAGAGAATCTGTACTGTCCGATTTGTACAATAAAAAACATACCAGTTGAGTCACTGTGATCTCCTGGATCCCTCTTTGCTGTTTCTGCAGTCCCCCCCCCCCCCCCTTCCCGTGATCCTGGCATTTAATCGCCAGTTTTAGGCAGTGTTTACAAACAAAAAACATGGCCGCTAACCAGGAAGTGATGTATGTGTGTATATGTATCATATTACAGTATGCTACAAGTTTTTATTACATAGTGAATTATCTGCACTCCAGTCAGGGTTTCTCTGCATGGGCAGCTCCCTCCCCCCTCAGACAAGCTGAAATTGAGTGCAGAGACCTTTCTGCGGGGGATAAACAAAGCACACACACAGAGCCTGCAGGGGGTGTGGAGGGGGCGTGCATAGCTTCTCCCTATCACAGCAGAGGCAGTGCATTCCTCTCTGGCTCGACAAAGCTTGACAAAGAAAAGATTAGATATATTACAGAGACAGTGCAACTAGAAAAGGCTGCAGTAATCCAGAGCACATTAGAACAGGTATAGGAACTTACAGGATAGAAGAAATAAGTCTGAACATTTTGTTACAGAGTCTCTTTAAAATGAGTCCATACAAGAGACAGTGCACATTTCCTTAAAGAGGAATTGTCAGCCACAAAATCAAATTCCATTTATTCGCTGCTCTGTGTTGCAAGCACTAAAATCTACTCAGAAATGTTTCTTCTGTAGTAAATCTTATCTCAGTCAGACTGGCTGTATTTTTGCCATTGCCAACAAGAAGGAAGCTTGTCATAAGACCTCCCACATTACTGCTCCTCACTGATTGGCTGAGGGAAGTTTAGTGAGCTTCTGAAATTTGATCTATGCTGTGTTCACTTGCCTTGTGTTAACAAAGCAAGCTAGCTATGACAGTGCTGTCTCTAGGTGGAAAAACAAAGTAAGGGAGGAAATTACATCAGGATTGACTTAAGTCAGAGGGAATCAAGATGAAAAATGCCTGAAACAAAATTATCTTTATTTATTATATAAAATTCACTGAAATCAAAACGTGGACAGTACAATACATCTGTTAGGTAAATAGAACAAGTAGTTATCTACTTATATATGTGTTTTTTTTTCTGGGATAGTATGGCTGTTCCTGCTGCTTTAACAACTGAAAAAAGATGGACAGCATAAGGCTTAGCTTTGCAGTACTCAATGCTGTACAAAGCAGTGCAGCCATAGATCATGCTCCGCCCCATCCCCTTACCCCCCCTCCTATGCTCCTTACATAAGAATATCCTCTTGCCACAAATGATGGAATCCTACTAATATAACAAATGGGAAAGTTCGGATGTTTGGATGTTTGGATGTTTGGATGTTTGTTACTCAATCACGCAAAAATGGCTGAACGGATTTGAATGAAATTTGGCACACACATAGTATATTACCTGGGATAAAGTATAGGATACTTTTTATTCCCATAACCAAAAAGAGACACATACAAATTTCATTGGAAAATGTAAACTGCAGCCATTCTTACACTGTTACACTGGAGGTGTGTTTAGCTTCTAAGGGTAGAATGGTTAATTAAGTGGGCGGAGATAAATACAAATTTTACTGGGAAAATGTAAACAGCAGCCATTCTTACACTGTTAATGGTAGGGTTCTCAAACTTTGCACAGTTGGTTACTGGGTGACTGGGGTTAATATTCAGAAAAGTTGGTGGAGCCTACAAAAAACAATCAACAATTACCTATTGATTTTTCAGGGGAATATTTCATTGCTGCCATTCTTGCACTGTTAATAGCACAAGCCTCAAACCTGGTACAGTTGATCATTGCGTGACTGGAGTTTAAATTTATATAAGGGGGTGGAGCCCCAAACAGCAAATCTGATTTGTTTCATTTTAATGCAGGTTATTGATGCCAATGACCGCAAAGCTCACAAACTTGGTCATTGAGTAATTGAGTGATTGTGTGTTAGGGTTAGGAAAAGTGGGCGCAGCCAACACCAGCCAAATACATAATCGGGCAATGCTGGGTCATCAGTAGGCGGAGACAAATACAAATTTCACTGATAAAATGTAAACTGCAGCAATTCTTACTCTATTAATGGTAGGGTTCTCAAACTTTGCACAGTTGCTCACTGGGTGACTGAGATTAATATTCAGAAAAGTGGGTGGAGCCTACAAAAGCCAATCAAAATCCACCTATTAATCTTTAAGGGGAATATTTAATTGATGCCATTCTTGCACTGTTAATCACCTGTACCTGGTAAAGTTGGCCATTGGGTGATTGGGGTTCAAATTCAGAAAAAGGGGTGGAGCCACAGCCAATCAGATTTATTTTATTTCAATGCAAATTATTGATGCCAAAGACCGCAAAGCTCACAAACTTGGTCATTAAGTAATTTTGTGTTAGGGTTAGAAAAAGTGGGCGGAGCCAACACCAGCCAAATACATACCTGGGCAATGCAGAGTCTTCAGTGGGCGGAGACAAACACAAATTTCACTGGGAAAATGTAAACTGCAGCCATTCTTACACTATTAATTGTAGGGTTCTAAAACTTTGCACAGTTGGTCACTGGGTGACTGGGATTAATATTCAGAAAAGTGGGTGGAGCATAAAAAAAACAATCACAATTCACCTATTGATTTTCAAGGCAAATATTTAATTGCTGCCATTTTTGCACTGTTAATGGCACAAGCCTCAAACCTGGTACACTTGATCATTGGGTGACTGGGGTTAAATATTTAGAAAAGGGGTGGGGCCACAAACAGCGAATCAGATGTGTTTCATTTCAATGAAAATTATTCATGCCAAAGACCACAAATCTCACAAACTTGGTCATTGACTATTGACAATTGTGTGTTAGGGTTAGAAAAAGTGGCCACAGCCAACAGCAGCCAAATACATACCCTGGAAACATTAGGACATCAGTGGGTGGAGAAAAATACAAATTTCACTGCCAGAATGTAAACTGCAGCCATTCTTACACTGTCTGTCAATGGCAGGGTTCTTAAACTTTGCACAGTTGGTCACTGGGTGACTGGGATTAATATTCAGAAAAGTGGGTGGAGTGTACAAAAGCTAATCAAAATTCACCTATTGATTTTCAAAGGAGTGGAGCCACAGCCAATTAGATTTATTTCATTTCAATGCCAATTATTGATGCCAAAGACCGCAAAGCTCACAAACTAGGTCATCATTGAGTAATTGTGTGTTAGGATTAGAAAAAGTGGGCAGAGCTAACACTAGCCAATCACATACCCGGGCAACGTCGGGCGACCAGCTAGTATAATAAATGGGAAAGTTCGGATGTTTGGATGTTTGGATGTTTGGATGTTTGTTACTCGATCACGCAAAAATGGCTGAACGGATTTTAATGCAATTTGGCACACACATAGTACATTACCTGGAATAAAGTATAGGATACTTTTTATTCCCATAACCAAAAAGGGGGCGGAGACAAATACAAATTTCACTGGAAAATGTAAACTGCAGCCATTCTTACACTGTTAGTGGTAGAGTTCTCAAACTTTGTACAGTTGGTCATTGGGTGACTGGGATTAATATTCAGAAAGGTGGGTGGAGTCTATAAAAGCCAATCAAAATTAACCTATTGATTTTCAAGGGGAATATTTACATTGCTGCCATTCTTGCACTGTTAATGGCACAAGCCTCAAACCTGGTACAGTTGATCATTGGGCGACTGGGGTTCAATTTCAGAAAGAGGGTGGAGCCACAAACACCAATTAAATTTGTTTAATTTCAATGCACATTATTGATGCCAAACACAGCAAAGCTCACAAACTTGGTAATTGAGTAATTGTGTGTTAGGGTTAGGAAAGTGGGCACAGCCAACACCAGCCAAATACATAAGCGGGCAACGCCGGGTCATAAGTGGGCGGAGACAAATACAAATTTTACAGGGAAAATGTAAACAGCAGCCATTCTTACACTGTTAATGGTAGGGTTCTCAAACTTTGCACAGTTGGTTACTGGGTGACTGGGGTTAATATTCAGAAAAGTGGGTGGAGCCTACAAAAGACAATAAAAAATTACCTATTGATTTTTCAGGGGAATATTTCATTGCTCTCGTTCTTGCACTGTTAATGGCACAAGCCTCAAACCTGTAACGATCGGTGTAACACAGAGAGGGTCTGATTATTGGTGATCTGCAGTATCACCAAGAATACAGATATATACCTGATTATTGATAATCTGCAGTATCACCGATAATCAGATATATTACTAACCTCTGTACACCTGAGTAATATGAGTGTTTGGTGCAACAGTAATACTTTGAGAACAATATCACGAGGACAGGTACAAAGGCAGTAAGGAATACTGCTAGAGTATGAGTACCTTTCAGCAGCCTAAAGGTAGGGAGGAGTCAGACTGGGAGAGGAAGGACCAGAGCGTGAGTGACACCAATGAAAGATGTCACTGACTGATCTGTGAACTATGTCTAAACTGAGGAGATAGCTCTCAAGGTCGGCCAAGCCAGGTCGGCAACACACGGACATACAAAGTACAAAGACAGAAGGCTGATTCGGTAATCCTAAGGCAAGCAGGGTTTGGCAACAGAGTATCAGATATAGTGAAGTACCGAATCAGTGAACAGAAGAGTGGTCAAGAAAGCAGTAAGTCATAACAGATAATAAACAATGCCTAGTCTTGGGTGTGAGCTCCGTGATCATCAACACCATGGAACTAGTCTGACATATAACAGAATGGTAACACAAGTCCCTAATCTTGGGTGTGAGGTCCTTGATCATCAACACCCTGGAACTAGTCTGAAGTATAACAGAATGGTAACACAAGTCCCTAATCTTGGGTGTGAGGTCCTTGATCATCAACACCCTGGAACTAGTCTGAAGTATAACAGAATGATAACACAGAATCTGACAATAAGGTCTGAGTGCTTCCACGTAGTGATCGCAATGGCAGACAACCAGTGAATGACCAGCACCCAGCATATATAGCACAGCGCTCTCCAGTGCCTCCCCTAAGTGCTGGACCAATGGGAACTGGTTGAATGGTCAGCTGACTCCCTTCTGGCTGTCATAAAAGTTCTGCCTCTCAGCGCGCGCGTCCTTCTGAACCTGTGTGGACTATCAGTCCCAGCCACACCAGACATGTGTTGTGTACCACCCGCCGCGCTGGACGCGGAACCAGCCGACCGCTATCAGAGCATGCGGCGGTTTCTCCGCGTTTAGCCATACTGGCAGATGTAGGCCCACGCGTGCAAACCGCCGCGTTGGATGCGGAATCCGCCGCCTTGTTCTGAGCACACGCGGCGGCTTTTCCGCGTTTTCTCACAAAACATTGTACAGTTGATCATTGGGTGACTGGGGTTTAAATTTATAAAAGGGGGTGGAGCCACAAACAGCCAATATGATTTGTTTCATTTTAATGCAGGTTATTGATGCCAAAGACCGCAAAGCTCACAAACTTGGTCATTGAGTAATTGATTAATTGTGTGTTAGGGTTAGAAAAGTGGGCACAGCCAACACCAGCCAAATACATAATCGGGCAATGCTGGGTCATCAGTAGGCGGAGACAAATGCAAATTTCACTGAGAAAATGTAAACTGCAGCAATTCTTACACTTTTAATGGTAGGGTTCTCAAACTTTGCACAATTGGTCACTGGGTGACTGGGATTAATATTCAGAGAAGTGGGTGGAGCCTACAAAAGCCAATCAAAATTCACGTATTCATTTTCAAGGGGAATATGTAATTGCTACCATTCTTGCACTGTTAATGGCACAAGCCTTAAAGAGAATCTGTAATGTCAAAACGTCCCCTGGGGGTACTCACCTCGGGTGGGGGAAGCCTCAGGATCCTAATGAGGCTTCCCACGCCGTCCTGCGTCCCTCGGGGGTCTCGCTGCAGCCCTCCGTACAGCAGTGACATCAATATTTACCTTCCCGGCTCCTGCACAGGCGCTCTGATGGCTGTCGGCTCCGAAGTAGGCGGAAATACCCGATCGCCGTCGGGTCTGCTCTACTGCGCAGGCGCAAGTTTCCGGCACCTGCGCAGTAGAGCGGACCCGACTGAGATCGGGTATTTCCGTCTACTTCAGAGCCGAAAGCAGCCACAGCGCCCCTGCTGGAGCCTGCAAAGGTAAATATGGCGTGGGAAGCCTCATTAGGATCCCGAGGCTTCCCCCACCCGAGGTAAATACCCCCCAGGGGACGTTTTTGGTGTTACAGTGTCTCTTTAAACCTGGTACAGTTGGTCATTAGGTGACTGGAGTTCAAATTCAGACAAAGGGGTGGAGCCACAAACAGCCAATCAAATTTGTTTAATCTCAATGCAAATTATTGATGCCAAAGACCGAAAAAAGCTCACAAACTTGGTTATTGAGTAATTGTGTGTTAGGGTTAGAAATAGTAGGCGGAGCCAACACCAGCCAAATACATACCTGAACAATGTTAGGAAATAAGTGGGAGGAGAAAAATACAAATTTCATTGCGCAAATGTAAACTGCAGCCATTCTTACACTGTTAATGGTAGGGTTCTCAAACTTTGCACAGTTGGTCACTGGGTGACTGGGATGAATATTCAGAAAAGTGGGTGGAGACTATAAAAGCCAATCAAAATCCACCTATTGATTTTTAAGAGGAATATTGAATTGCTGCCATTCTTGCACTGTTAATCACCTGTACCTGGTACAGTTGGCCATTGGGTGATTGGGGTTCAAATTCAGAAAAGGGGTGGAGCCACATCCAATCAGATTAATTTTATTTCATTGCAAATTATTGATGCCAAAGACCAAAAAACTCACATACTTGGTCATTAAGTAATTGTGTGTTAGGGTTAGGAAAAGTGGGCAGAGCCAACACTAGCCAAATACATACCCGGGCAACACCGGGCATCCAGCTAGTGGAAAATAAAGCGGTATCAATTTTACCAAAATCTTTAAAGCACACCTGAACTTTAAGTACACAAAATGGGAAGAGGCGCCCTGATGTAGTATGCAATGGGTAACCGTCTACACGTGGGTAATTAAACATTCTTACCTCATGTAGGAGGTTTTAACCACTTCACCACTGAGGGGTTTTACCCCTTGAGCACCAGAGCAATTTTCACCTTTCAGCGCTCCTTCCATTCATTTGTCTATATCTTTATCATTACTTATCACAATGAAATGAACTATATCTTGTTGTTTTCGCCACCAATTAGGCTTTCTTTAGGTGGGACATTATGCCAAGAATGATTTTATTCTAAATATGTTTTAATGGGAAAATAGAAAAAATGTGGGGGAAAAAATCATTATTTTTCAGGTTTCGGCCATTATAGTTTTTAAATAATGCATGCTACTGTAATTAAAACCCATGAAATTTATTTGCCCATTTGTACCAGTTATAAAACCGTTTAAATTATGTCCCTATCACAATGTTTGGCGCCAATATTTTATTTGAAAAATAAAGGTGCATTTTTTTCAGTTTTGCTTCCATCCCTAATTACAAGCCTATAGTTTATAAAGTAACTGTTATACCCTCTTGACATAAATATTTAAAAAGTTCAGTCCCTAAGGTAACTATTTATGTATTTTTTTTATTGTAATTTTTTTTTTTTTTTAATTACAAAAAAAAAAAAAAATGGGGAGTGTGGGATGTAATGAGTTAATTTTTAGTGTAAAACTAATGTGTTTGTATATGAAAAATGCTTTAGGGTGTAGTTTTACTATTTGGCCACAAGATTGACCACAGTAACTTTTTGTTTATGCGACCTACAAGTGTACAGGAAGTATGCTTGCAGGAAGTTAAGGGAGGCTGGGAAACGTTTTTTTCACAAAGATCGTGCTGCTTCTCGTAGAAGCAGCTGATCATTGCGGGGGGCTTAGATCAACAAATGGGAAAGGTTTTTCCCGTTCATTGATCTCTGGGCGAGCGGGCGGTGGTGTGCACTAGCGCGGGAGCGCGCACACAAGCAAGCGAGAGCGCGAGCAGTGGCGCGAGCAGCGGCGGGAGCTACTGATATCTACGTCCCTAGGGGTGAAAGGATGGAAAAAAGGATGGAGATATCCGTACCTGTGGGTGTAAAATGGTTAAGATATAAACTGGGCAGTCCCAGTCCGGGTATGCAGCTGCATAATACACTGTACCGTAAACCCGCGAAACACATGGCCTCAATTCAGGTAGCTATGTGAGGAAAGTATTTTAATGTAGGTAAAATACCTCATGAGATATTTTCCTCTCTTTTTTGCAATTCTGAAAGATTTTTCTCCATTTCCGAACATGAGGTAAAACATGAAGTAAAACATGAGGTAAATGCATAAAGTGAGGTAAAATATGAGGTATTTTAGCGGTAAGCATGCAGTAAATAAATAATAGTAGTCTTTAATTGTCTTCCATAAGTTAGGATAGCCTTTAGGAGATTTTATTTTTTGAGGGGGGGGGAGGTGTATTTGATTATATAGCAACATATGAAAAATATATTTATAGGCATCCCTTACAAAAAAAAAATTCAGTAAATATTTGGAGTTTTATTTCTACTATTCTCTTTCTATTGCACAGCCTGAGTAGGAACAACTAAAACAGCAATAGGAACTCCACTAAAAACTGCAAAATGCATACTGTATAAATTGACTTTACCTCCAGATACAGGCAAGTCTTAAACTGATCGGTAAATGATGTGCTAACATGCCGCCTAATTTCCATGAGAATAGCTATTTTTAGTAAATTACCTCATGTATGACCTCATAATTTACCTCATGAGATAAAACATGACTAAAACCTACCAGAATTGCTAAATGTCAATATCTCATGAGGTAAATTACCTCAAATTAGGTAATTTGTTTGATAACCCTACCAGAATTGAGGCCAGTTGTCTTTTCCTGTGTCAAATAAAATTATTATCTTTAAAGGGACCCTGACCTCAAAAAATAAACAAAATTGGTACTCACCTGGGGCTTTCTGCAGCCCACCGTAGGTCGGGAGGTCCCTCGGCATCCTCCTCCCACCACACCTCCCAGCATGCTCCCATAGAAGAACCACAGCTGCCTGCATGGGCCACTAGAAGATCAGGGAATGCTGTGGGGGGACTGCCAAAAAACCTGGCAGCAGACCAGCCTGCCCAGCAGAAAGCCAGATCAGCCAGCACACAAGCCAGGTAACTCTTCATAGTTATGTTTAAGTGACACTGCCTATATGCATGTGATATGCTGCATTTTTTTTTATTAATGGAGGAGGGGGGCTCCACCCATGACCACACCCACATTCTGGTGCATGTCCACTCCCATTTTCCAGCTATAATGCCCCAAAGTGCACAGGTTTTCTTAGGATCCTAGCAATGCCCCTGTATCTATTACCAGCATTAAGAAGCAAGAATTTGTTATCAATGAGGGTTGCACTGGAGAGAAACTGATATTTGCATACCTGAATGTTGAACCATTTTAGTGAAAAAAAGAAAAACATTAACACAGCCTGCAGGAATGGTGCTGTACATACACATGTTTATTTCATCATGTCAGTTACTCTTTAAATAGGTATTCTTTAAATAAAAACTAACATTTAAAATATTAAGTGAAAACATAATATATAAAACATGATGTATCTACGCCTGGACCCCCACACATTCTATGTTGCTCAACCTGACCTACTCTCAGTACATTACCCCCCTTCCACTATCAACTTCATTTTTGACTTGTTTTGTAGTCTCCTGGGGTTCCTGAATTTTTAAGGCTGCTGCTAGCAGCGGCCGCTATAATAATTTTTCTGGTGCGTGTACATGCCTGCCTAATCTTTCTGGCTGCACTGCAGCTGCAACAACAAAACAAAAGGCATGTACATGTGCCCATTCCCCTTCGTGATCATTACCTTGCCGAGGTGAAGGGGCTTGCGTATCACAATGAAGCAATGACCGCCGGCTATATGAGTGTCTCGGGTGGGGGTGGCACACCCTCGATAATAAGGTTGTTGCTTCATTGTGGACAGAGCAAATTCGATCAGCTGGACAATCACTGTTGTTCTGTCATTGAACTACCTCAGCCTGGCGACCATATGGGCTTGAACACCGCCACGGCCTGCACTCTCGCCATGGTGCGCACCAGTCCAGCACGGCTGTCACTACACAAACAGCTGTTTGCGGTGCGTTACACAATGAGTTTGGTGTGTCAGTGTGAAGCAGTACTCTAATAATTACACTCCCTGATTGATTTATACACATGCAAGATGTTTTAAAGCACTTTAGGCCTGCAATTTAGCATTCAATGTGATTTCTGCCCTTAAAACGCTGCTTTGCGTCAAATCCAGATTTCCCCCCGGGACTTTGGGCATGTATCCCACTCCGCCATGCCCTCCTCCAGGTGTTAGACCCCTTGAAACATCTTTTCCATCACTTTTGTGGCCAGCATAAATATTTCTAGTTTTCAAAGTTCTCCTCCCCATTGAAGTTTGCAAGTTCGCGAATGTTTGCGGAGGTTCGTGAACCTAAAATCGGAAGTTCGGGCCATCTCTACACATTACTAGGCATCCATGTGGGGCGAGTGTATGAACTGCAGAGGGAACCCGGAGCAAATGGAGGCCACGGCAGATAATGTATAGTGTGCGCTGTTAAACATTAGGGGGGCATCGTTGGATCGGTGAGGCAGTGGATGCGACGCACAAGGCTGATTGCCATGCAGTGTATGGTCAGCCGATAGATTTTGCATGCACTTCCGTATTTTCAAAACAGGAGTTGAGCGCAAGCGAGCGTCACTTCCTGTTCGGATGTGAAGAAGAAGGGGATTACCGCATACTAACGCGGTAATCACTGAAGACCTGTTTCTAGCGGTGCCGCAAATCTATAATCTGAAACCAGACCTTAGCCTCTTCACAAAAATACAGGCCTGGACATTACAGCGCAAGTACAGAAGCTGCTGCACACCGATTGGCAGCTCAGTGGGCCGCATGTTTGTTGCAAATTCTCAGCAGAGTAATACAGATCGCTCTATCGATCAGCGTGCTAAATTCCGGGCTGCCAGCTTGCTGCTGTGTGTACTGTTCCATGGCAACCAAGACACACTCAGTATTCAAATGACTTTTATATAAACTCCATATGTCAGGCAGGAAATCATAGATGGGAAGGCAGTGAGAAAATTGCTTTCAACGACGGAGAATACAACAGATGTTTTAGCTGATTGTATTGTTTTATCACAAGGACACTCGCAGTCTATTCAGAGCAGGTGATTGTTCCGCAATGCACTTAGCACAGTGTTTGCTGCATTAAATTCTCTTATTCAGCTTAGGAAGGCCATTAAAAGCTAGTTTAAAGTAAATCTGTCGCAAATAGGCATTGGCAGCAATCTCAACCCCGTGACTAGACATAAAATAAACAGACATTTTACCCAATGTCACTTAATGATTAAAACTGGTTTTATTGTACAATATTCATTTATACAAATCTATACGCAAGTCCTGGCCGACCTACATCTCCGACCTGGTCAGCAGATCCATGCCTGGCCACCCACTTTGCTCCTCCAACGACCTCCTCCTAACCACCCCATGCTTCTCGCACTCCCATGCACGACTACAGGACTTCACTAGAGCTTCCCCATCCTGTGGAACTCTCTCCCACTGCCCATTAGGCTTGCCCCCTCCTTCAAACTAGCCCTAAAAACCACGGCCGGGCCGAGGCATAGGCTGGAGAGTCTCCAGCCTCAGGGCGCAGTGTAGGAGGGGGTGCACAATTCATTTAGCTGTCATTCCTAATTGTGTTTGAAGCAGAAAGAAATAAGAAAAGGGGATACATAGCAGTGACTGCAAGCCAGATAACTAGATATTAAGGTGTTGGGGAGGTTGTGGGCCCTGTGGCCCTCTTAGTCTAATAGCAATCAGTGTGTGACAGCTGGGGTGGGAGGGATGGAGGAGGGGCCTCTTAGTCTAATAGCAATCAGTGTGACGGCTGGGGTGGGAGGGATGGAGGGGTGCACTTTGGTGTCTCAGCCTTGGGTGCTGGAGGACCTTGTCCCGCCTCTGCTAAAAACTCACCTCTTCGAGGAGGCCTACCCCACTTCACCGCTGCCTTAGCTCTCTCTGCCTAGAACCTTTGGATGCAGTTGCCTTCCTTTCATGTCCCCACCACCACCAAGATTGTAAGCCTTTGGCAGGGCCCTCCCTCCTTGTGTATCATACGTGACTGTGCACTGTACCCAGAATAATGTGAACGTGTATTATTGGGACTACCACTCTAGTGTATGATCTGGCATTGTGTAGCTCATTACCTATATCGTGTTGTCGGTCACACCTGTTATCATTGTTTGTAATCTTATTTATTGTGCAGCGCTGCGTAATTTGTTGCTGCTATATAAATCCAATAAATAATATTAATTTCTAAATTGTATAGTCAGTGTTTGCCCATTGTAAAGTCTTTCCTCTCCCAGATTTCCTTTCTTAAAAATGTATCTCAAGTGGCGTCATCTTTACTGCTGGCAGGTGCATCATTGTGGAATGTTTGTCTATCATGTGTTTCGAAGTGAGCAGAAATAACACCTGGTCTGGTCTGATAGCCTAGGGCTAAGCACCATTAGGAGGGTGTTGTTACATACCGATATACAGGTGAAACTCAAAAAATTAGAATATGGTGCAAAAGTCCTTTAATTTCATTTATTAATTCAGCTTAAAAAGATGAAACTAATATATGAAATAGGAACCCTTTGCGGCCGGGTGTTTTTGGATGAATTAGCTGATTAGAGTCTGACACTTTGAGCCTGGAATATTGAACATTTTCACAATATTCGAATGGTCTGAGATTTTGATTGTTGGGGTTCTCATCAGCTGCAAGGCCCGGAACGTAACAGGAACCTATACTGTACAAACGAAATGGATGTGAAAGGATCCAATGTTAACCTATGGATCCATTTACATGCCTCCGTTAGTACGGATACGTTCCGTACGTTCTGGTCCCCAGATGTAAAGATTGCTGCAGGCCCTAATTTTCCTGACCGTTCTGCCCAGTGGAACGGATCCGGACAAAAAATGCTGCAGCATTGGGGCGATGGGAAACAGAACGTTTCTTCACACTAGTGAAGAAACGGACCGTTCCATGGGGGATGGGGGCATGTGAGGACGCAAACCTGAGCGACGGGAGGGTGAGGGGAGGGTGCAGCAGCTGGGCAGGTGGGTAAGGGAGGGTTTATACATACCTAACCTTCAGTAGTAGCCGGCGGTAGAGGCTTCCGTCTTCTTCCGCGCGTCATGTGACTAGTCACATGACGTGCTGTGTAGTCACAGCGGAAGAAGAGGAACCCTCTACCGCCGGCTGATGCTGAAGATTAGGTATGTATTTACTGAGTGAAAACTGATCCGATCAATCATTGATCAGATCCGTTTTCACTATGTGAACCGGGCCGCGGACAGAGCCATCCGGATCCGGTGAAGCAGAGACCGGATCCGCTTACCGGATCCTTTTGGCTCCAAACCCAGATGTGAACCGGGCCTTAGCCAATAGCCATAATCATCAAAATGACAGCAAATAATGGCTTGAAATATTTCAATTTGCCAGTAATGAGTCTATTTCATAAATTATTTTCACCTTTTAAGTTGAATGACTGAAATAAATGGACTTTGCACGACATCCTAATTTTTCGAGTTCCACCTGTATAAACACAGGATGTGTTTTTGATGCTGAAACTATACGTTTTACACTGCTTCTTTAAAACCTGATCTTCTCCTTGGGCTAGGGATGATCAGAAATGTTGGCGTCAAACTGTTTTCACATTTGAAAATTCTCATCAAATGTACATTAAAAAAAAAAAGTAAAATAGACAGATTTGCCACTTGCCTCTAGAGACAGCATCCCCCGTCTGTGGACTTTGATTCCCGCCAGCACAACGCAGTGCTGCATAATAATTTTATTGCAGTGGCGTGTGTGCAAAGGGGCCGGCGCTAGAGCGCTGAGATGGCTCTGGCCCCACCCTCTCCCCCTGCCTCCTCCCTCTAGAGCCAGGAGGTACAGACTCTCTCTGTATTGCCGCTACCATCCACATCCTCCCCAGCACACCAGGAACATTTTTTTTAGTGGGGAGGGGGGCGTGACCACAAAGTAGGAATGGAAAGGTTTAATATGCAAAACCGCATAATGTGGGCGATGGGCCGAAATTCCGCATTTACACATCGTAATCGTAATGTGAAATTTCAGGGAAAATCGTAATTGATTTCGTATGTAATAGTAGTATTTTATAATTTTGCTTAATTTTTTGTGTAATTTTCTCGCAGTTTCGCAAAATTTTGTTCCGACTTTGTCGGTTAAAAGCAAAGCCCCCATACATACTATTGTTACCAATATTGGTACATATGTTAAAGAAAATCTGTACTCTAAAATTCTTACAATAAAAAGCATACCATTCTATTCCTTATGTTCTCCTGGGCCCCTCTGTGCTGTTTCTGCCACTCCCTGCTGCGATCCTGGCTTGTAATTGCCAGTTTTAGGCAGTGTTTACAAACAAACTAACCAGCTTGTGATAGGCTCACATAAGCAGAGTGTGTGAGTCATATAGAGCCTGCAGGGGGCCTGGAGAGGGTGTGTATAGCTTCTATCCAATCACAAGAAGCCCTGCACATTCCATTCTGACTGCCTCAGCGTTAACAGCCTGTGCTTTCATATGAGATTATCTGCCATCTCTGCCATAGGCTGTCATGTGACACAGGGGAGAGATCAAATCACAACTTGTGATTACGCACAGAGGATGGGGGAATTAAATTGGCTAAACTCTCTAAATCTATACAGAGTATATTTCTCTCTGTTTTTCCTTCTGTCCTGTGCACGAGTTCAGGTCCACTTTAGGCTATTCAGAATTCCGGGTAAACCAGAAGTGGTTCTCACTCCCTTGTGCATGATGCTGTTTCAGAGGAGAGGCTCAGGTGGTCACAGCAAAATGCTGAGGGTTTTCCCTGTTCTGTGCATGGTGATGACATCACCAGCAATATGGTAGCTACCATGTCAAAGGAAGGGGGGGGGGGGGGCAGACAGTACAAGGTGGATAAGGCAAAGACATAGCAGAGGTTACATACAGAGGTAACTATGTCTATTAGGAATGCACAGTGTGATTTCCTTTTTATGATGATCCTTTCTTATTCTCCAATTGGATTGTTTTTAATAAATAGACCCCTCTATCTATAATACACTGTGTAATAGGGGTCCTGAGTAGGGAGCGTATGCATAAAGGTTTATTTAGGACTATGTAAAGCGGATAACCACAGAAGTGGAATGGATGGCCGAGGGGCGATTTCCTGCCAAGTGATTTTATTCCGGCAGTCATTCATTCCGGATTAGATTTAAATTCTATCCGTTCTCCAGATGTCAACACAGCGCGGATGCTGACTCAGATCTCCTTCTAATGATAGATGTTCCCATCAATAATGGACTATATCGTGACATCTGAGACAAGCGCCGAAACATTCTCTGACATTCCTCCATTCTCATAACACAAATAATATCTTCTCAAAGAAAAGCAAGACAGCCGTGCCGGAGGAACCCCGGATTTATGGCTCCTCTGGCACTTTTCTGTAATCCAGGACCCGACGCAGCGGTGATAGCGTACACAGACTGCCTTAAAGGGACACTGAAGCGAAAAAAAAACCTTATGAAATAATGAATTGTATGTGTAGCAGGGATAATTCATAGAACAGTAGTAGCAAAGAAAAGAGTCTCATAATTTTAATTTCCATTATAAAGCTTTTTTTTAATAACATATTCAATTTACAAACCATACTCTGCATTTTAAACTATGAAACAGAGCAGAGCTAATTAGAGCTGCTCAAATCCGGAACCGGGAGATACCCGGATAGTTGCTATCCGGATATTTCCCAGTAACCTGTGCGGGGAGGGCGGGTCAAGCTTACCTGTCTGACGTCTTCTTCATCCATCCCTTGACGCCTCCCACGATGCGCTCCACACGTGTCACGTGATTACAAACACTTAACCCGGAAGGAGGAAGAGTTTGTAGTCACGTGACTGCCACTTGGACCGCATCGTGGGAGGCGCCGAGGGACAGATCGAAGAAGACCTCAGACAGGTAAGATTGAGCCCCCCCGCCGCCCACCTCGTACAGGTAACTGGGAGATATCCGGATAGCAACTATCCGGATGTCTCCCGGATCCGGATTTGAGCAGCTCTGGAGTTAATGACCCTTTGAATGTCCCTGCAGTAAAACCTTACCTAAAGTTGTTTTTCACTGTTTCTTTGATGCGTGAGCGCTTCAGAAAACAGCACTGTAGCCAACCTACGTTGGGTCGGAGAGCTCAGAGAAGCTTTTTTGCATAACAAGTGAAGTTTCTTCACACTCTTCTTGGCTGTACTATATATACAATGAATTATCTCATAAGTTTATTTTCACTTCAGATTCACTTTAACCACTTTACCACCAGCTGTGCGGATATCTCCGTCCCTTTTTCCATCCTTTCACCCCCAGGGACGAAATTTAAATGCAATTAAAAAAAAAACATAAATAGTTACCTTAGGGCCTGAATTTTTTAAATATTTATGTCAAGAGGGTATAACACTGTTACTTTATAAACAATAGGCTTGTAATTAGGGATGGACGCAAAACTGAAAAAAATGCACCTTTATTTCCAAATAAAATATTGTCGCCAAACATTGTGATAGGGACATAATTTAAACGGTTTTATAACCGGGACAAATGGGCAAATACATTTCATGGGTTTTAATTACAGTAGCATGCATTATGTAAAAACTATAATGGCCGAAAACTGAAAAAATAATGAATTGTTTCCCACATTTTTTCCTATTTTCTCATTAAAACACATTTAGAATAAAATAATTCTTGGCATAATGTCCCACCTAAAGAAAACCTAATTGGTGGCGGAAAAACAAAATATAGTTCATTTCATTGCGATACGTAATGATAAAGTTATAGACGAATGAATGGAAGGAGCGCTGAAAGGTGAAAATTGCTCTGGTGCTCAGGGGGTAAAACCCCTCAGTGGTGAAGTGGTTAAAGCACCACTATCAAAATAAAATAAAATAAATAAATACAAATAAAAATTGTAAAATTGAAAATATATGCTATCCAAATGCTTCTTTCCTGCAAAGTATGTCAGGTAAGTGCTGCGTAATATGTTGGCGCTGTATAAATTAAATCTAAAAATAAATAAAAATAAATAAATGAAGTATGTCTCTTCCAGAGTAAATGAGCTATAAGTTACTTTTCTCCTATGTGGCTGCAACTTACTGTAGTTAGTAGAAATCTGATGGAACTGACAAGCTTTTGTGACTAGTCCATCTCTTCATGGGGGATTCTCTGTATTTCATTTATTCTTTACAAAAGCACTCCTTGGAAAGGATCTATACAAAGACATGGGTTTCCTCCTGTTTGCACTATTCTGGCAGTCGGACTGAACAACTGCCGTTCACTAAGTGCTTTTGAAAATAAAGAAAAACCTGAAAATCCCCCATGAGGAGATGGGCTAGTCCGAAACCTGTCAGGTGTGTCAAATTTCTAATATTGACTGCAACATAGGAGAAAAGTCACGTATAGCATGCTTTACTCTGGGAGAAATGTACTTTTTATTGATGTGTTTTTATGGTACTTAAAATGTTACCATTTTTTGTGATAGCGGTCCTCTTAAGTATAAGTGTATTTACACTTAAAGAATAAGTGATGTAGCATGTCCCATGAGCTATACATGTTTGTTGGTTTATTTGTTTGTTAATGTTAGTGTCATTGTTCTTATATAGGTAGCTTAGCCCGAACTTTGGTAATAATAGCTACTATGAATAGATTTTTGAATGTCATGTACTTATAACTATTCTAATTCTCTCAATGAAACGTATTGGCAACTCTCATAGTTAAAACATGTTTACAATACCATCCCAATATCCCATGTTTGTACTCAATGTTGAGTCCACCTTGTAAATTGAAGTAAAAACAGGGAACACCAAGAGCCCCAATAGTGTAATTCGTACTGGACAAGGTGGCAATAAGTTTGTATTGCTAGATACTCACAAGTCAGGGTCACCAGCAGGCAACCACTGTAAAGGCAGGTGGGGAGATTGTCCTGACCCCACTCAGGATTAAGAAGTCGCTCTCTGTAGACAGGAAGAAAGGGTAGCAACCTTCCACCAAGGGTGGACTCAAAATTGTATACAATGAACAGAGGCGCCAATGGCAAAATTGAAGGAGGAAGTGGTGGTCTTACCTCCCTCAAGCAGACACGACAACGACTGCGATTCAGACAGTCAAACACATTTATTAGGAACTCCAAAAAGAAATGCAACGCGTTTCGCAGGTTCAACCCCGCTTCATCAGGCAATATAGGGAGGAGTATCAAACAATCTGCACAAGGATTCAAAGAGGCGCTTAATTTGAATCCTTGTGCAGATTGTTTGATACTCCTCCCTATATTGCCTGATGAAGCGGGGTTGAACCTGCGAAACGCGTTGCATTTCTTTTTGGAGTTCCTAATAAATGTGTTTGACTGTCTGAATCGCAGTCGTTGTCGTGTCTGCTTGAGGGAGGTAAGACCATCACTTCCTCCTTCCATTTTGCCATTTAAGTTGGTTTTTAAGCTCATTTAATCTAATCTTATACTTTTGGCGCCTCTGTTCATTGTATACAATTGTAAATTGAAGTGGTGATTGAAACGTGTATTTGAAATAGTTCACTATATTGTACTTCAATAATTATTCCAAAGTGTACCATTTAACTCTCAGCAAATACTGTGTATGTAAAAATCTTTCAATAAAAATTCTTCCATTAAAATAAAAGTATCAATCTTGTTTAGAACTTACCTTAGCCCCCTCCCCCCATTTTTCTGAAAAATGTGAATAAACCAGTGCTGTATATCACAGTTTACCTGCTGATAACTAATTAGAGGTCATAAACTTTGTGTTTTCCTGTAACTGACATTTTCTTGGCAGCAGGGAAGTAAGAAGGATGAATTAAATGGCTCATTACTACTTTCCATGGGGGGCTGAATAACAAAAAGACCAGCAGAAGATGCCAGTGAGACAGTTCAATCTTCAAGCCTAGATTTTTAACCCTTAAAAAGAAAGTATATATATTTAAAAAAAAAATAAAAAAAAAAAATATATATATATATATATATATATATATATATATATATATATATATATATATTTATTTGTCACTGTTTGCCTATTGTTATGTCTTTGCTCACCCATTCTTCTCCCTGACTTACATTCTGAAATTGATCACAGGTGGGAGACATACTTACTGCTGGCAGGTGCATCACTGCCGAATGTTTGTTTACTCTGTGATACAGTCATTAAAAATAAAACCTGGTCTCCCAGAATGCTCTGAGAGAAGAATTATGCATAGCTAAACAGTCTAGACTCTGACATCACTGGGAGGTGGAGTTACGTACCAATGTACAGCATATATATATATATATATATATATATATATATATATATATATGTATATATATCCCAATGAGCTCTGTGCTACTGTGCAGGTGGGAGGTGTCCTGCGCCATGTGGCCGCGCTGGTTCATGGACGGTATCACGGCCATGCATTCTCCTCAACAAGCCCTTGTCAAAGGGAATCGAGAGGTCCCAGCAATGAACCAGGGAAGTGTAGGGGGGATTGGGGAGCCTTTGGATTATCTACTGAGGTCAGTATCTAAATTGGGCACTTTTTCCCTACATTCATACTGGGAATCGCTAAACGCAGTTTCATTCCCCTAGCGATGGTGATCATGATTTTGCATTTTGATGTTCCACGATTTTGGCATAATTACCATTTTCTCAGTGAACCAGAATCTCATCCCGATAACCCCAAAAAAGGCTGCATGCAGTGTGTTTGCGATCAACAGAAATCACAGTCGCACCTCAATGGCCCCAGTGTGAGTAATCCCATAGGATTACATGTGTTACTGTGCTCTGCTGATCACTAAAAAAAAGTGTTTTCTCGTGACTATATACAATATTTTTGCGAATATTCTCATCTGTGCCAGGAAAGAGGAAGTATCGGGTAGTAAAAGAAGGAAGTATCGAGAGTAGAAGGAGGAAGTATCGAGAGTGGAAGGAGGAAGTATCGGCGGGAGTGGATGGAGAATGTATTGGGAGTAGAAGAGGAAGTATCGAGAGTGGAAGGAGGAAGTATCGGTGGGAGTGGATGGAGGAAGTATCGAGAGTGGAAGGAGGAAGTATCGGTGGGAGTGGATGGAGAATGTATCGAGAGTGGAAGGAGGAAGTATCGGCGCGAGTGGATGGAGAATGTATTGAGAGTAGAAGGGGAAGTATCGAGAGTGGAAGGAGGAAGTATCGGGAGTGGAAGGGGGAAGTATCAGGAGTGGAAGGAGGAAGTATTGGGAGTGGAAGAAAGAAGTATCGAGAGTGGAAGGAGGAAGTATCGGCGGGAGTGGATGGAGAATGTATTGAGAGTAGAAGGGGAAGTATCGAGAGTGGAAGGAGGAAGTATCGGGAGTGGAAGGAGAAGTATTGGGAGTGGAAGAAAGAAGTATCGGGAGTGGAAGAAGGAAGTATCGGGAGTGAAAGGAGGAAGTATCGGGAGTAAAAGAAGGAAGTATTGGGAGTGGAAGAAGGAAGTATTGGGAGTGGAAGGAGGAAGTATCGAGAGTGGAAGGAGGAAGTATCGAGAGTGGAAGGAGGAAGTATCGGGAGTAGAAGGAGGAAGTATTGGGAGTGAAAGAAGGAAGTATCAGGTATCGGGAGTGGAAAAAGGAAGTATCAGGAGTGGAAGGAGGAAGTATTGGGAGTGGAAGAAGGAAGTATCGGGAGTGGAAGAAGGAAGTATCAGGAGTGGAAGAAGGAAGTATCAGGAGTGGAAGAAGGAAGTATCAGGAGTTGCAAAAGGAAGTATGAGGAGTGGAAGAAGGAAGTATCGGAAGTGGAAGAAGGAAGTATTGGGAGTGGAAGAAGGAAGTATCAGGAGTGGAATGAGGAAGTATCAGGAATAGAAGGAGGAAGTACATAGTTACATAGTTATTTGGGTTGAAAAAAGACTTACATCCATTCGAGTTCAACCAGAAGCATGGGGAGTGGAAGAAGGAAGTATCGGGAGTGGAAAAAAGAAGTATCGGGAGTGGAAGGAGGAAGTATCAGGTATCGGGAGTGGAAGAAGGAAGTATCAGGAGTGGAAGAAGGAAGTATCAGGAGGAAGTATCGGGAGTGGAAGAAGGAAGTATCAGGAGTGGAAGGAGGAAGTATCGGGAGTAGACAGAGGAAGTATCGGAAGGATGTAGAGGCGTGTAGAGCACTATCGCCAGGGGTGGCAACCTAGGTAAGTCAACCTGCGTTGAGCAGAATGATGGCTAACCCTGCCGTCGCATAAATTCCGAGCGGTGTAAAATACTATTCCCCCTCTGAGTCAACTCAGAGGGAGAAGTAATTTACCCTATACCCTACCCTAGCGTGGGGTGTGCACTATCATTAGTGCTATAGTGGCTCTCAGCTTTGGCGGTCGGTGGCAAGTGGCGAAAGAACCTGCTTCAGAGTTAACCCCCACTGTTGTGACCCTTGCTAACTAAGGCGCTGAATCCTTACCTCACGTTGCAGGAAGATGGATCGCAAGGACGTCCCCTGATGACGAGCATTCCTGGATTCATGCTTCTGCTGGTGGTCGTACGCGACGGCCCACGGTGGGCATGAATGACAGTTCAAGCGATCGCGGTACTTTGCACGGGAGTCGTCAGGGATCCTAAAGATCCCCCATGATGGTCGTTGTCGTTGCGCGTCGCTAAACGTCACCCCTCGCTCAATAAGTCGCTAGTCGTCCGAAAAATAGTCTGAAAAGTTGCGTAGTGGGTACAGGCAAAGCTCTCCTCCGACAGCAGCAAACCTTTCAGCAGAACGTCTCTTACCCGATGATGAAAAACCTCAGCCCTGGCGTTCAGTTCAGAATGAAATGTTGAACTTGTTACATTTCTTCTCGGCATTAATACATATTGCATCGATTATGCCCCGACTGCATTCTATTGCTTTACCGCATTTTCCACAACAGTTTATAAAGCGGTAACTGCTCTTTACAGAAACTTCCATTGCCAGCTACAAATCTTGTTTATTGGGCAACTCGAGGGCTGGAGTGGAACGAGTTGTACCAGAGCCGACACGTCAGACGTCACAAATAAATATTACGTTTGCTATGCTCAGAATACTGCACGGAGGTTAAAATACTGCAATTCTTATTTGTGGTCATAATCATTACCATAACCCCCCCATCCCCCCAACAACTCTCAAAGTGGAAGTACTTCATAGCTCTCAACTATCCCTTATTTAGTAACCAAATCCCTCTGCCCCTTTTTCTCCCTCATTTTTCCCTCTTTCAGGACCGATGGACAGATCTGTGTAATATGTGTATACATAGCTCCCTCTGTCCCTCTTTCCTCCTCATGTGTCTCTCTTTCAGGACTGATGGACAGATCTGTGTAATATGTGTATACATAGCTCCCTCTGTCCCTCTTTCCCCCTCATGTGTCCCTCTTTCAGGACTGATGGACAGATCTGTGTAATATGTGTATACATAGCTCCCCCTGTCCCTCTTTCCTCCTCATGTGTCCCTCTTTCAGGACTGATGGACAGATCTGTGTAATATGTGTATACATAGCTCCCCCTGTCCCTCTTTCCTCCTCATGTGTCCCTCTTTCAGGACTGATGGACAGATCTGTGTAATATGTGTATACATCGCTCCCTCTGTCCCTCTTTCCTCCTCATGTGTCCCTCTTTCAGGACTGATGGACAGATCTGTGTAATATGTGTATACATAGCTCCCCCTGTCCCTCTTTCCCCCTCATGTGTCCCTCTTTCAGGACTGATGGACAGATCTGTGTAATATGTGTATATATAGCTCCCTCTGTCCCTCTTTCCTCCTCATGTGTCCCTCTTTTCAGGACTGATGGACAGATCTGTGTAATATGTGTATACATAGCTCCCCCTGTCCCTCTTTCCTCCACATGTGTCCCTCTTTCAGGACTGATGGACAGACCTGTGTAATATGTGTATATATAGCTTCCCCTGTCCCTATTTCCTCCTCATGTGTCCTTCTTTTCAGGACTGATGGACAGATCTGTGTAATATGTGTATACATAGCTCCCCCTGTCCCTCTTTCCTCCTCATGAGTCCCTCTTTCAGGACTGATGGACAGATCTGTGCAAGGTGTGTACGCATAGCTCCCCCTGTCCCTCTTTCCCCCTCATGTGTCCCTCTTTCAGGACTGATGGACAGATCTGTGTAATATGTGTATACATAGCTCCCCCTGTCCCTCTTTCCTCCTCATGTGTCCCTCTTTTCAGGACTGATGGAAAGATCTGTGTAATATGTGTATACATAGCTCCCTCTGTCCCTCTTCCCTCCTCACGTGTCCCTCTTTCAGGACTGATGGACAGATCTGTGTAATATGTGTATACATAGCTCCCCCTGTCCCTCTTTCCCCCTCATGTGTCCCTCTTTCAGGACTGATGGACAGATCTGTGTAATATGTGTATATATAGCTCCCTCTGTCCCTCTCTCCTCCTCATGTGTCCCTCTTTCAGGACTGATGTACAGATCTGTGTAATATGTGTATACATAGCTCCCACTGTCCCTCTTTCCTCCTCATGTGTCCCTCTTTCAGGACTGATGGACAGATCTGTGTAATATGTGTATACATAGCTCCCTCTGTCCCTCTTTCCTCCTCATGTGTCCTTCTTTCAGGACTGATGGACAGATCTGTGTAATATGTGTATACATAGCTCCCTCTGTCCCTCTTTCCTCCTCATGTGTCCCTCTTTCAGGACTGATGGACAGATCTGTGTAATATGTGTATACATAGCTCCCCCTGTCCCTCTTTCCCCTCATGTGTCCCTCTTTCAGGATTGATATACAGATCTGTGTAATATGTGTATACATAGCTCCCTCTGTCCCTCTTTCCTCCTCATGTGTCCCTCTTTCAGGGCTGATGGACAGATCTGTGTAATCTGTGTATACATAGCTCCCCCTGTCCCTCTTTCCCCCTCATGTGTCCCTCTTTCAGGACTGATGGACAGAGCTGTGTAATCTGTGTATACATAGCTCCCCCTGTCCCTCTTTCCCCCTCATGTGTCCCTCTTTCAGGACTGATGGACAGAGCTGTGTAATCTGTGTATACATAGCTCCCCCTGTCCCTCTTTCCCCCTCATGTGTCCCTCTTTCAGGACTGATGGACAGATCTGTGTAATATGTGCATACATAGCTCCCCCTGTCCCTCTTTCCTCCTCATGTGTCCCTCTTTCAGGACTGATGGACAGATCTGTGTAATATGTGTATACATCGCTCCCTCTGTCCCTCTTTCCCCCTCATGTGTCCCTCTTTCAGGACTGATGGACAGATCTGTGTAATATGTGTATACATAGCTCCCCCTGTCCCTCTTTCCTCCTCATGTGTCCCTCTTTCAGGACTAATGGACAGATCTGTGTAATATGTGTATACATAGCTCCCTCTGTCCCTCTTTCCTCCTCATGTGTCCCTCTTTCAGGACTGATGTACAGATCTGTGTGATATGTGTATACATAGCTCCCTCTGTCCCTCTTTCCTCCTCATATGTCCCTCTTTTCAGGACTGATGGACAGATCTGTGTAATATGTGTATATATAGCTCCCTCTGTCCCTATTTCCTCCTCATGTGTCCCTCTTTTCAGGACTGATGGACAGATCTGTGTAATATGTGTATATATAGCTCCCTCTGTCCCTCTTTCCTCCTCATGTGTCCCTCTTTTCAGGACTGATGGACTGATCTGTGTAATATGTGTATACATAGCTCCCTCTGTCCCTCTTTCCTCCTCATGTGTCCTTCTTTTCAGGACTGATGGACAGATCTGTGTAATATGTGTATACATAGCTCCCCCTGTCCCTCTTTCCTCCTCATGTGTCCCTCTTTCAGGACTGATGGACAGATCTGTGCAAGGTGTGTACGCATAGCTCCCCCTGTGCCTGTCCCTCTTTCCTCCTCATTTGTCCCTCTTTCAGGGCTGATGGACAGATCTGTGTAATATGTGTATACATAGCTCCCCCTGTCCCTCTTTCCTCCTCATGTGTCCCTCTTTCAGGACTGATGGACAGATCTGTGTAATATATGTATACATAGCTCCCCCTGTCCCTCTTTCCTCCTCATGTGTCCCTCTTTCAGGACTGATGTACAGATCTGTGTAATATGTGTATACATAGCTCCCCCTGTCCCTCTTTCCTCCTCATGTGTCCCTCTATCAGGACTGATGGACAGATCTGTGTAATATGTGTATACATAGCTCCTCCTGTCCCTCTTTCCTCCTCATGTGTCCCTCTTTCAGGACTGATGGACAGATCTGTGTAATATGTGTATACATAGCTCCCCCTGTCCCTCTTTCCTCCTCATGTGTCCCTCTTTCAGGACTGATGGACAGATCTGTGTAATATGTGTATACATAGCTCCCTCTGTCCCTCTTTCCTCCTCATGTGTCCCTATTTCAGGACTGATGGACAGATCTGTGTAATATGTGTATATATAGCTCCCCCTGTCCCTCTTTCCTCCTCATATGTCCCTCTTTCAGGACTGACAGACAGATCTGTGTAATATGTGCATACATAGCTTCCTCTGCCCCTCTTTCTCCCTCATGTGTCCCTCTTTCAGGACTGATGGATAGATCTGTGTAATATGTGTATACATATCTCCCCCTGTCCCTCTTTCCTCCTCATGTGTCTCTCTTTCAGGACTGATGGAAAGATCTGTGTAATATGTGTATACATGGCTCCCCCTGTCCCTCTTTCCTCCTCACGTGTCCCTCTTTCAGGACTGATATACAGATCTGTGTAATATGTGTATACATAGCTCCCTCTGTCCCTCTTTCCTCCTCATGTGTCCCTCTTTCAGGACTGATATACAGATCTGTGTAATATGTGTATACATAGCTCCCTCTTTCCCTCTTTCCTCCTCATGTGTCCCTATTTCAGGACTGATATACAGATCTGTGTAATATGTGTATACATAGCTCCCTCTGTCCCTCTTTCCTCCTCATGTGTCCCTATTTCAGGACTGATGGACAGATCTGTGTAATATGTGTATACATACCTCCCTCTGTCCCTCTTTCCTCCTCATGTGTCCCTCTTTCAGGACTGATATACAGATCTGTGTAATATGTGTATACATAGCTCCCTCTGTCCCTCTTTCCTCCTCATGTGTCCCTATTTCAGGACTGATGGACAGATCTGTGTAATATGTGTATACATGGCTCCCTCTGTCCCTCTTTCCTCCTCCACAACCAATTATGCTTTATTTGGGAGGTACCTGGATTATTTTATTCTAACTGTATTTTAACAAGAAAAATAAGAAAACAAATTTAAAAGTTTAATTAAAGTTATAGTTTCAAAATTAACAGTAATACACCCTTTTGACGTACATATTAAAAAAAGTTCAGTCCCTAAGATAACTATTTATGTATTTTTTTTAATTGTAATTTAAAAAAAAAAAAGAGTAATTATGGGATAGGGTGGGAAGTAATGTGTTAATATAAAATGTACTTGTGGGTCTTTTTTAAATGAAATGTGTGAAGGTGTAATTTTACTGTTTGGCCACAAGATGTCATTGTGCATTCATTCCTATTGCATCTCTATAGTACGCTAAATAGGAAGTAATGCGTGCGTGTGTTCTGTTGGCAGTAAACAAGTGATCGTGGCATCTCTTTGGTGCCTGCGACCATTCATACAGGGACAGAGATTAGTGAATGGGAACTGCATTCCCATTCATTCATCTCCCAACTCACGATCGGCGGCGATAACGAGCATTGGAGCATGCGTGTGTGTGTGGGGGGGGGGGGGGGCAGCAGGAGTGCGCAGCAGGCAGGAACATAGTAGGTAGGTCCCCACAAGGGGAAGAGGGATTTTGCAGGGACGTAGTTACTCGTCCCGGGGGAGGGGAAGTGGTTAAAGTCAATGGTAACTTGAAAAAGACAGCTGCCCCGTTTGAATCCCCTGCAGCGGGGGACTTTGGAAGTCTTCGGTAGAGATGGGCTGAACCTCCGATTTTAGGTTCGCGAACCTTCGCAGAGGGTTCGGTTAGCGGAAACGTTTGCGAACCGCAATAGACTTCAACGGGGATGCGAACTTTGAAAAATAGAAAAAATTATGCTTGCCACAAAAGTGATGGAAAAGATGTTTCAAGGGGTCTAACACCTGGAGGGGGGCATGGCGGAGTGGGATACATGCCCAAAGTCCCGGGGAAAAATCTGGATGTGACGCAAAGCAGCGTTTCAAGGGCAGAAATCACATTGAATGCTAAATTGCAGGCCTAACGTGCTTTCAAACATCTTGCATGTGTATACATCAATCAGGGAGTGTAATTAGAGTACTGCTTCACACTGACACACCAAACTCACTGTGTAACGCACTGCAAACAGCTGTTTGCGTAGTGACGGCCGTGCTGGACTGATGCGCAACATGGCCAGAGTGCAGGTCGTGGAGGTTTTCCAGCCCATATGGTCGCCGGGCTGTGGTAGCTCAATGATAGAACAACAGTGACTTTCCAGCTGATCAAATTTGGTCTGTCCACAATGAAGCAACAACCTTATTATCTTCTTGTATGTAGGTAGGCATAGGTAGGTGTCCCAGTATAAGTAGGTAGGCATAGGTAGGAGCCTCAGTAGTTAGCTAAGCATAGGTAGAAGACCCAGTATAGGTAGGTAGGCATAGGTAGGTGCCTCAGTAGTTAGCTAGGCATTGGTAGGAGACCCAGTATAGGTAGGTAGGCATAGGTAGGAGTCCCAGTATAGGTAGGTAGGCATAGGTAGGTGCCTCAGTAGTTAGCCAGGCATAGGTAGGAGACCCAGTATAGGTAGGTAGGCATAGGTAGGTGCCTCAGTAGTTAGCTAGGCATAGATAGGAGTCCCAGTATAGGTAGGTAGGCATAGGTAGGTGCCTCAGTAGTTAGCCAGGCATAGGTAGGAGACCCAGTATAGGTAGATAGGCATAGGTAGGTGTCCCAGTAGTTAGCTAGGCATAGATAGGAGTCCCAGTATAGGTAGGTAGGCATAGGTAGGTGCCTCAGCAGTTAGCTAGGCATAGGTAGGAGTCCCAGTATAGGTAGGTAGGCATAGGTAGGTGCCTCAGTAGTTAGCTAGGCATAGGTAGGAGTCCCAGTATAGGTAGGTAGGCATAGGTAGGTGCCTCAGTAGTTAGCTAGGCATAGGTAGGAGTCCCAGTATAGGTAGGTAGGCATAGGTAGGTGCCTCAGTAGTTAGCTAGGCATAGGTAGGAGTCCCAGTATAGGTAGGTAGGCATAGGTAGGAGTCCCAGTATAGGTAGGTAGGCATAGGTAGGTGCCTCAGTAGTTAGCTAGGCATAGGTAGGAGACCCAGTATAGGTAGGTAGGCATAGGTAGGTGTCCCAGTAGTTAGCTAGGCATAGGTAGGAGTCCCAGTATAGGTAGGTAGGCATAGGTAGGAGTCCCAGTATAGGTAGGTAGGCATAGGTAGGTGCCTCAGTAGTTAGAAAGGCATAGGTGGGGGACCCAGTATAGGTAGGTAGGCATAGGTAGGTCCCCTAGTATAGGTAGGTAGGTGTCCCCGTATAGGTAAGTAGGTGCCCCAGTAGTTAGGTAGGCATAGGTAGGTGTCCCAGTATAGATAGTTATAAAGGGCCTGGCTGGCACAGTAATAACAATTACCAAGGTCCAGCTGCAACAGATAGGGCTGTATAATGTCAGTGAGCAACACACACAAAAAAAATCACATCAGGAAAACATTAGAGCTCTCAAAAGAGCTGTTGAGGGGTGCTACTTTAGCAATAACAATCAGCCAGGAGCAAGCCAAGAGCCTAACTAATCTTTCCCTAGGAGAACAAGTCTGCAGCAGCTGTCCCTAGTCTGTCTCTAGCAGGCACACGAGTGAGTGTCTTTGCCGGCAAACCTGCCTTATATAAGGGGGGGGTGGGGCTCCAGGGCTTAGTGTAGCCTGAATGGCTACAATGTGCCTGCTGACTGTGATGCAGAGGGTCAAAGTTGACCCTCATAGTGCATTATGGGGCGAATCGAACTTCCACAAAAGTTCGCCTGGTCCAGGCGAACGCGAACCCCCGAAGTTCGCCTGGAACCGTTCGCCAGCGAACCGTTTGGCCCATCTCTAGTCTTCGGGAGCCAAATGCTCCAGAAGACAGGCAGCTCTGTACTGCGCATACATGAGCATGCAAGAAAGCATTATTTTTGCTCAATTACTTGCTGATGTTCGCAGTTAACAGCAAAGCCCTCATACATACTGTTGTCACCAAAATGACTATGTTAAGGGGAATAGTGGCAGCAAGTAAAGTAAAAAATATTATACCTTATAATACATATATAATAATATAATACCTTACAGTTTTTGAGAAAATTGATTTTAAAAATGCAAAGTAAAATATTTTTTTTTAATTTAGAAAAAATACAGTTTAAAAAAAAAACATTGTTCCTTTTCATTTTTATATTTAAACATTTACAAAATAGGCTGAATGTTTTATTGTCTCTAATCAGTGTCAGCCTATAAAGTGTCCCAAAGTTAAAATACATGAACTATTGACCTTTTTCTATACTCCTTTCTCTATCCTAGGTTGTATTCTGCCAGAAAAACTTTTATGGCTGTAATTTGCTTATTAGCGATGTTTACTTCATTCCCGACAAGGTACCAACAACACAGAATCTGCCACTGACATGCCTACAAATGAACTCTTTCAGGCAGCAAAATAAAACAAGATAAACAGCCTGGTAATGAAAATGTTTGGCACTGTACATACACATGTTATCTCATCATGTCACATATCACCTCAAGTACATTAAAGAGACACTGAAGCGAACAAAAAAATGATGATATTATGATTTGTATGTGTAGTACAGCTAAGAAATAAAACATTAAGATCAGATACATCAGTGTAATTGTTTCCAGTACAGGAAGAGTTGAGAAACTCCAGTTGTTATCTCTATACAAACAAGCCATTAAGCTCTCCGACTAAGTTAGTCATGGAGAGGGCTGTTATCTGACTTTTATTATCTCAACTGTTCCTAGACTATTTACTTTTTCTCTGCTAGAGGAGAGGTCATTAGTGCACAGACTGCTCTGAAAGAATCATTTTGAATGCTGAGTGTTGTGTAATCTGCACATATTATAGAATGATGCAATGTTAGAAAAAACACTATATACCTGAAAATAAAAGTATGAGAATATTTTCTTTGCTGCTAATCTTCTAGTAATTATTCATAGTACACAACCAATTCACTATATCATATTTTTTTTTTCGCTTCAGTGTCTCTTTAAGCCTTAATGTACTTGAGGTGATATGAGGTGATATGTGACATGATGAGATAATAAAGAAGAAGAAGAAGCAGGGTCTATCAGGGGGATTTTAACCACTTCCGGATTCTGCAGACGCTTATCTACGTAGATAAGCGTCTGCAGTATGTTTACCGTCGCCGCCACGATTGCCGCACTTCTCCCTTCCGCAATCGCCGCTGTCCTGTCCCTCCGTGGTCGGGGAATGCTTCCATCCCAATCACTGTGATCGGGGAATGCTTCCATCCCCGATCACTGAGTCTGCGAGGACTCACAGTGCTGATTAACAAAAATCCCCCCAGAAACAAAATGTAAACATTTCGTTCCGTGTTAGATTTACGAACAAAGAACTACACAGCGCCATCTTGTGGCCAAAAAGTAAAAATACATCCAAAAACAGTCTAATACACTAACCCATAGGGTAATTAAACAGTTTTTTTTTATATTTTAACCTCCTCCTCCCCACCCCATAGTTACCAAAATAAAACACTTGTAAAAAAATAAATAAAAAAAATACACCATTAAAAATATAAATGATTACCTTAGGGAATTTGTAAATATGTATGTCATTACTGTGGATTTTGTAATTAAAGTCTTGGAATAATTATTATAATATAAAAAACACTAAACGGAAAAATAAACACCTTTATTTCCAAATAAAATATTATCGCCATACTTTGTACTAGGGACACAATTCAAACCTTGTAATAACCGGGACAAATGAGCAAATTATTATTATTTTATTATTATTTAGTATTTATGTAGCACCAACATCTTCCGCAGCGCTGTACATCGTATATAGTCTAGTCACTAACTGTCCCTCAAAGGAGCTCACAATCTAATCCCTACCAGAGTCCTATGTCTATGTATGTATCGTGTAGTGTATGTATTATAGTGTAGGGTCAATTTTAGGGGGGAGCCAATTCACTTATCTGTATGTTTTTGGGATGTGGGAGGAAACCCACGCAGACACGGGGAGAACATAAAAACTCCTTGCAGATGTTGACCTGGCTGGGATTTGAACCGGGGACCCAGCGCTGCAAGACAAGAGCACTAACCACTACGCCACCAGCACGGTGGCGTAGTGGTTAGTGCAGCACGCCCACCGTGCAAATAAAATGTGTCTGTTTCATCATCAATAGCACATTTCATTTTTAAACTACAACGACTGAAAGCTGAGAATGGTGATTTTTTTGTTCATTTTTTTCTACTTCTTCCTTGCAAAATACATATAAATAAAATAATCGTTCGCAAAAAGTACTGCCCAGAGAAAGCCTAGTTTGTCCTGCAAAAAATAATATATAGATCATGTCAGTGTGATAAGCAGTAATAAAGTTATTGGCGAATGAAATTGCTCTGATCCTGAAGGCGAAAAAACCTGTGATCCTAGGTGAAAGGGAGGGAAGACAGAGTAAAAGTGGCCATACATCAGGTGTATCGGCCTGTAGTATATGGGCAGCTTTGACAAGAGACAAATGTATCTCTAATCAGATTTGATTAGAGATAAATGCGTCTCTTTGTCGAATCTGCCCATAACCGTCAGGTCTTGATTCACTAAGATAAATAGCATGCCTTATCAGAGTTAACATGCCTTTTCAGAGTTAACACACCTTATCAGAGTAGCACAACGAGCACTAAGAACTTATGCCTGCTAATTGGCAATGACGAGAGCTCCACTCGTCCTGCCCTGAGCCCCTGCGAGTCCAATCACCTTAAAGGTCATTATCCCTGCATTTGATTGGCCCAATAGGCTGCCTGTCAAGTTTCCTGCTAAGTGACAGGCAGCCTATTGGGCCAATTAAAGTGCAGGGATAATGTCCTTTAAGGTGATTGGACTCGCAGGGGCTCAGGGCAGGACGAGTGGAGCTCTCGTCATTGCCAATTAGCAGGCATAAGTTCGTAGTGCTCCCTATGCTACTCTGATAAGGCATGTTCACTCCGATAAGGCATGCTATTTGTCTAAGTGAATCAAGCCCCTTAAGAGCTATAAGAATTAGTCTGAGTCCTGCTTCCATAGAGCTGACACCAGCATAGTTTTCTGGTTTTGCTGCATAACGCAGAGCTTGGCCCTGATTTCCATACCATTAGTAAACCTAGTGCTCTTTCCTCTCCCCTGCTTGGCTGTCCAGAAGTCCTGGGCATTTAGTTACTGGCGATTATATGTGCGGCTGTTTCCAGCTGTCACAGTTTCTGTGTTTAAGTCACTGCTGCAGAGTCTGTCTAGCTGAGATAGCAGCTAAAACCTCCACATTCTTCCTCCAGGTTCTTACAAATTGGGACAATAACCTTTCTGGTGCAGCTGCATTACAATCAGATTACAAGGGGTAGCAGTAGTGGACTTACCTCCAGGGAGTCAGACTCAGCAGTTCTAGTTTCATAAACAACATTTATTTTCACGCTCAAAAAAACTGCAATTGCAACACGTTATTAAAATCAGTGAAGTGAATGTTAAAGAGAACCTGAACTGAAAATAAAAAGTCAAAATAACCATACACAGGCCATACTTACCTCCGGTGTAGTCTACTCCTCAATTTCTTTCTCTACTGCGTCCTGTTTGTCCACTGTGATCAATGGAATCTCTGTCCTCCATTTTAAAAATGGTCATTACCTCATAACAGCTTCCTGGTCAGCACACTGTTAAACTGTAATATCACCCACTTGAGACATAGGGAAACATGGACATTACTGTGCACATCATAACAGACAGCAACTGATATATAACTGACAGCAACTGATATATTTCAGTTCTGACGAAATCTTGTCAGAAGTGGGAGGGATCACTGTAAGAAGAAAATGGTGAGCTTCTGAGCGGAACTGACGGTGCGGTAAGTATGTAAAATTCATTTGCAGCTATGTCATGAGTTCATTTTAAATAATTTTACTCGCTTCGGGTTCCCTTTAAGAATAACTTTTATGATGATATACAATGATGAGCGAAAGTGGCGATATTCTTTCCGTATTCACTTTTCTGAAAATGTAAAATTTGAGCTTTTGGAGTGAAAAATGTCATCAAAAATATCTTTTTTATTTTTTTTTTTTGCATTTTTTTGCGAATTTTCACGTTAAAATAAACGATTTTTGTGCTTCTCGCAAATGGTCGCGGTCTAATTACCATATTTTATTATGTTTTCCACAAATTTTCACAACAGAAAAAAAAATTTGTTTCCTCTCACCATATTGTAAAAATACAATGTACTTTCACAAATCTTTTCTTGAAATCGAAAATAGCAACTTTGATACGAAAATGACTGTCAAAAATTCTCAAGCATCACTGATCATATATAGGGTCGGTTTAAGCGACAATAGGGCCCCAGGGCAAAATAAACCTGGGGGGCCCCCCAACAGATACCCAGGAGCAAAAATTGGCATTAAGGGACCTTTTTTGCAGCTGGTATAGTCAGGGTGTGAAGCCCCAATCGGTCGGAGCTCCACATTCTGGCTACCCCAGCTTGCATGGGGGACAAGAGGTTAAAAAGTTTCAGGAGGGGGGACCCCACATAATTAAAAAAAAAAAAAAATTCCCACACTCTAAACATAAAAAAAAAAATTGGGAAAATAGGAAAAAAATGCCAGGGATCTTCATACAGCCATATTGCGGCTGTATAGCGATCCCTGGACAAAGCGCTGCGGCTGCGTATAGACCCCATGGAAACCCCGTCAGGAAATTTATTGCGCTTTCGTTTGATGTATGTAAAATTACACTACCGTTAGGTTTGCTACTAAAAGTGACATTTACCGCATTTAAAAGTATACTTTTTTCCTTCGAAATTTTAAAATCGATTTTCTCAAAAACTATAAGGTCTTTTTGAAAAATTGTTTTTTTCTCTTCTTCCCAATGATCTCCTTAACATATCCTGCAAATTTAGGGTTTCTAGAATTTAAGGTGGATTTGCTATTAACCATTAAAGTCAGCTGTTTTTTAAATGTGTATTTTGTTTCCTTTGAAACTTTAAAATCGATTTTCTCAAAAACTATAAGGTCGATTTGAATTTTTTTCCCTCTTGTAGCCACTGGGGGCCCCTACAAGCTCTGGGGCCCTGGGGCAGCTGCCTCCTTTGCCTCTATGGTAGCGCCGGCCCTGATCATATATACTGTATGTGTACAGTGACTTGCAACTATTGCTAAGGGAATTATTTCATGTTGATTTATTATACTGAATGTTAATAACAAACAGAATGCAATAGACCCTATTACATAGATAGGTATTTTGGTTGTTTTGTATCATTAGTCCTGTGTATGCTGTTTTATGCCTCCCAGATACTCCTATATTTTGCCTGAGGATGCGGGTTATCCTGCGAAACGCATCACAATCGGAGTTGGATTGGTAAAATAAAAGCTGTTTTTGAAACTAGATCTAATGGCTAAGGCTGTTCAAATCCGGAACCAGAAGATACCCGGATAGTTGCTATCCGGATATCTCCCAGTAAACCTGTGCGGGCTGGTCGGGGGGGGGGGGGGGGTCAATCTTATCTGTCTGACGTCTTCTTCGTCCGTCCCTGGCTGGTGCCTCTCACGATGCGGTCCACACGCATCACGTGACTACAAACACTTCCTCCTTCAACCCGGAAGGATGAAGTGTTTGTAGTCACGTGACCACCGCGTGGTCCGCATCGTGGGAGGCGCCAGGGACGGACAAAGAAGACGTCAGACAGGTAAGCTTGACCCCCCGCCCGCCCGGCACAGGTAACTGGGAGATATCCGGATAGCAACTATCCGGGTATCTTCCGATTCCGGATTTGAGCAGCCCTACTAATGGCCTCAATTCACTAAGCATTACCGTATTCGGTAATGCAGAAAACAGGTGATTTTACTGATCTTGCCAAATGCCAATTCACTAAACCTTTTATCACACTGAAAAGTAAAATTACCGACAAGTGAGGTAAATTACCAAGTTGTGCGGTCAATACCTCAAGAAATTGCAATTCCTGAAGATTAATACATTCTATTTATCAAGTAAAAGTGTTCGGCATTTACCTTTAGCTCTGACCAGCTGGTAACTCACACTCTCTACGCGGTTACATTGACAGATGTGTACCAGGCAGCCAATAGGGAGAGCCAGAGAGCTCTGCTTCTCACCCCATTTGATCCGATACTCTGGAGGGTGAGACGTCACTCCAGCATTGCAGGGGAAGGAGACATTTTATAAGGCTTTTCTGTATGCCCTTAGATGTGCATATCTATATACTGGCATACAGAGGAGCTCCCTCTAGTGGCTGCAAAGGGATGTTGGGGACTCACACACATCACTTGTGGGAAAACACACAGCTACCTGTCTGACCTGCTCCGCAGCTGGGCTTGGTAAATTGAAGCATGTTTTTTTCGGTATATTACCAAACTTCTAACGCACGTGGGAAATCTTAGGGAGTCTGGAAAAAAAGTGTGAAATACTGAATGCAGTATTTTACCAACCTAAATTATTTTGCTGAACTGCTCTTTATTGAATTGAAGCCATTGAGTCTGACTGCCTGGATGTAAGTCCACTACTGCCACAGGTGCAGAACGCTCCAGACCACGTGAGCCAGTGGCGCTCGTGCACATTTAAAGGGGAACTTCAACCTAAACAAACATACTGTCATTAAGTTACATTAGTTATGTTAATTAAAATAGATAGGTATTATAATCTCTTACCCACCCTGTTTTAAAAGAACAGGCAAATGTTTGTGATTTCATGGGGGCAGCCATCTTTTTAGTTGAAAGGAGGTGACAGGGAGCATGACACACAGTTCCAACTGTCCTGTGTCCTGATAACCCCTTCCAGGTGCACACACCAGGCTTCTAATCTCAAATAAAAAAAAAAAAAAAAAAATTACACTAAAACAGCAGAAGGAGAACAACAACATCAGAAATGCCATCATGCTTTGCACAGCATCAGGGGAAAAGTGCCCGGGCAGTTTTAATTTGTACAGGTAAAAATGAGGCTTGGGTAAGAAAAACAAAGTTCTGATGCTGTGAAACTGTTAAAGAAACACCAAGCCTTTTCAGTCCTGTGGAGTAGATTTTTAGCATCAGAAAAGAAAAAACTGTTGAATCAGGCACTGCAGTAATAACTGATTTAATGGTGTTTCTGATTGTGAATAAAATCACCATTGCTGTATCAAAAATTGTGACATTCAAAAAGGTAGGTACAAAACATCCTCATCTGTAGAAAAATCGCCATGTGCAAACATCTTGTGCATACAAACAGTTGCAAGAGGAGGATGTCCTACCATATCAAAGGTGGCGGTGGTGGGTGCAGGGCGAAAACGGTAGCCTAACGGCCGTTTCGCACGGCAGTGCTTCTTCCGAGGCTGATCCACCGTGGATTAGCCTCGGAAGAAGCACCGCCGTGCGAAACGGCTGTTTGTATGCACAAGATGTTTGCACATGACGATTTTTCTACAGATGATGATGTTTTGTACCTACCTTTTTGAATGTCACAATTTTTGATACAGCAATGGTGATTTTATTCACAATCAGAAACACCATTAAATCAGTTATTACTGCAGTGCCTGATTCAACTGTTTTTTCTTTTCTGATGCTGATCCTATGTGTATGTTTCGCTATTTAAGTCATGAGCACGCAGTATCTGTTACAATATCAAGGTGGCTTATAGAACATCCGTCCATCCTTTCTCCCAGTCACACGGCTAGAGACTCTGTAGTGCCGGCAACCTATCACTTTTTTATTTGATCCGGAGTAGATTTTTAGTCTGGAGGTTCACTTTAAACAAACGTTGTCTAGTTAACCATGGAATCTTGACCAGTGCACCATCTCTATGGAGTTTGTATTTTCTCCCCATGGCCACGTGGGTTTCTCCAAGGGAACCTAGAATGTAGAGGGTAGGCTCCGCTCCGGATCCCATAAAGTCTTTCCAGTCCCCTCTCTCCGTCTCGTCATTTTAGTGCCGGGCCCAAGTGAGGTTCTTCAACAAGCTTTGTAAAATATATTACATAACTAAAAAAGATGCTAAACATGAGATGCAAAAGTTGATAATCAATCTTACATTTTTATTCTGGATGATTATAAATCCCCATGTCCTCTCGCTCTAAGATCGCACATCTGCCGCAAAAGAGAAGTTGCAGTGCATGCCGGTTTTTGTTTTTTTTTTCTAGTCCTCCTCCCTGCAGGCTTCCACAGAATGAAGCCAATACTGATGTAATTTCCCCCCTTACTCCTCTATGGGATCCTCGCACCCCCCTCCGCATTTCCCTTCCTCCCTGCACTATTACAAAGCACAGCGAGGAGGAATAAAGGCAGCACACAGACTCTCCTTCTTCTGGTTCCAGGCACTTTAGTTCCTGTCTATACATTCTACACTACCGACAGCGGTAGTGCAGAATATAGATGGGAACTAAAGTGCCTGGAACAATAAGAAAGAGAGTCTGTGTGTGCTGCCTTTATTCCTCCCCGCTGTGCTTTGTAATAGTGCAGGGAGGAAGGGAAATGCGGAGAGGGATGCGAGGATCCCATAGAGGAGTAAGGGGGGAAATGACATCAGGATTGGCTTCATCCAAGATGGCCCCCGCCACGAACAGCATCCTCTTAATTTTAATATAAAAACTTCACTGAAATCAACAAAACGTGGACAGTACATCTGTTCTGTAAGTAGAACAAGTATTTATCTACATATATATGTTTTTTTTTTCGCTGGCAGAGTTTGGCTATCAGTGCCTTATTAAAGAGTACCTAAATTATAAGTGACAGCTTGCTTTAAACATAATAAGTTGCCAAGAACATAATCAAATCAAGTGTGATTTTCTCACACCAGGGTCTGTATTCCACATATGGTCCTGAAATCCCTGCACCCCATCTTAAATTAGGCCTGGGCATATTTTTTTTTCCAGGCCATGGGTGTGAAGGATTCTTGGAGGTTGATGTCATGACTAGTGTTGGGCGAACACCTAGATGTTCGGGTTCGCGAACGTTCGCCGAACATCGCCGCGATGTTCGGGTGTTTGCGCTGAACTCCGAACATAATAGAAGTCAATGGAGACCCGAACTTTCGTGCTTTGTAAAGCTTCCTTACATGCTACATACCCCAAATTTGCAGGGTATGTGCACCTTGGGAGTGGGTACAAGAGGAAAAAAAATATTTGAAAAAGAGCTTATAGTTTTTGAGAAAATTGATTGTAAAGTTTCAAAGGAAAAACTGTCTTTTAAATGTGGAAAATGTCATGTTTCTTTGCACAGGTAACATGCTTTTTGTCGCCATGCAGTCATAAATGTAATACAGAGAAGAGGTTCCAGGAAAAGGGACCGGAAACGCTAACCCAGCAGCAGCAGCACACGTGAGGGAACAGGAGGAGCCGCAGGAGGAGAAGGCCACGCTTTTTGAGACACAACATCCCAGGCCTTGCATGAGGACAAATAGCGTGCGGATATAGCAATGCTTTTTGCCGCCATGCAGTCATAAATGTAATAAAGATGAGAGGTTCAATAAACAGGGACCGGAAACGCTAACCCAGCAGCAGCAGCACACGTGAGGGAACAGGAGGAGCCGCAGGTGGAGAAGGCCACGCTTTTTGAGACACAACATCCCAGGCCTTGCATGAAGACAAATAGCGTGCGGATATAGCAATGCTTTTTGCCGCCATGCAGTCATAAATGTAATAAAGATGAGAGGTTCAATAAACAGGGACCGGAAACGCTAACCCATCACAGATGGTCATTGTTCATGTTACTTGGTTGGGGTCCAGGAGTGTTGCGTAGTCGTTTCCAATCCAGGATTGATTCATTTTAATTTGAGTCAGACGGTCTGCATTTTCTGTGGAGAGGCGGATACGCCGATCTGTGACGATGCCTCCGGCAGCACTGAAACAGCGTTCCGACATAAAGCTGGCTGCCGGGCAAGCCAGCACCTCTATTGCGTACATTGCCAGTTTGTGCCAGGTGTCTAGCTTCGATACCCAATAGTTGAAGGGTGCAGATGGATTGTTCAACACAGCTACGCCATCTGACATGTAGTCCTTGACCATCTTCTCCAGGCGATCGGTGTTGGAGGTGGATCTGCACGCTTGCTGTTCTGTGGGCTGCTGCTGCATGGGTGTCATAAAATTTTCCCACTCCAAGGACACTGCCGATACCATTCCCTTTTGGGCACTAGCTGCGGCTTGTGTTGTTTGCTGCCCTCCTGGTCGTCCTGGGTTTGCGGAAGTCAGTCTGTCGGCGTACAACTGGCTAGAGGAGGGGGAGGATGTCAATCTCCTCTCTAAAGTCTCCACAAGGGCCTGCTGGTAGTTTTCCATTTTGACCTGTCTGACTTTTTCTTCAAGCAGTTTTGGAACATTGTGTTTGTACCGTGGATCCAGAAGGGTATAAACCCAGTAATTGGTGTTGTCCAAAATGCGCACAATGCGTGGGTCACGTTCAATGCAGTCTAGCATGAATTGAGCCATGTGTGCCAGAGTCCTGCCAGAATCCTCATCATCCTCTTGTGAGCGTTGTGATAGTTGTTGTGATGCATCATAGTCGTCACCTTCTTCCTGGTCTGCTTCTGCTGACCATTCGCGCTGAATTGTGGAAGTCCAACGTGCACCGCTCTGGCCCTCGTCAGTGGTGGCAGGAAATTCCTGCTCCAACTCCAGCTGTTCCTCCTCCTCTTCTTCGTCATAGCTGCTGGGGCCAGCGTTTCCTGAGGCGGATGGCCTGATGTTGGTACCATCACGCTGATCGTTTTCTCCCTCAGATTCCCCCAGTTGCATCATGACAGCTGTTTCCTTGATTTTCAACATCGACCTCTTCAGTAAACACAGCAGTGGTATGGTAATGCTGACTGAAGAGTTGTCACTGCTCACAAGCAACGTGGATTGCTCAAAATTTTGGAGGACTTGGCAGAGGTCCAACATGTTGGCCCAATCGGATCCAACAGCTTGGCAGCTGTCCGGATGCGCCTCGGTACTGCGCCGTCATGTACTGGACCACTGCACTCTTCTGCTCGCAAAAGCGGGCTAGCATGTGCAGCGTAGAATTCCAGCGCGTAGGGACATCACACAGCAAGCGATGGTGGGGGAGATTGAAGCGCTCCTGCATCTTGGCGAGTGCCCCCGAAGCAGTACTGGAATTTCTGCAATGTTTGGCCACTCGTCGCACCTTCAACAGAAGATCGGCCACGCCTGGGTATGTCCTCAGGAACCGCTGAACTACTAGGTTCATCACGTGCGCCAGGCAAGGGATGTGTGTCAGCTTAGCCAACCTTAAAGCGCGAATGAGATTACTCCCATTATCACACACAACCATGCCCGGTTTCAGGTCCAGCGGTGCCAGCCACAAATCCGTCTGTTCCTTTATTCCCCTCCAAATGTCCTCCCCTGTGTGCTGCTTATCCCCAAGGCAGATCAGCTTCAGCAACGCTTGCTGACGCATGCCAACAGCTGTGCTGCACTGCTTCCACGATCCTACTGCTGTTGGGTTAGCGTTTCCGGATGAGGTACAGCTTTGAGATGCGTTGGAGGAGAAGGAGTCAGAGAGGTAGGTGCTGCTGTTGTTATCCAGTGGGAGGGACGGCGGTGCAGCTGTTTGCGGCGTGGGCAACACCCGCGCCGTAGCAGGTGAGAAATCGCTGCCAGGCTCCACAAGGTTCACCCAGTGCGCGGTAAGGGAGATGTATCGACCCTGTCCGAACGCACTCGTCCAGGTGTCAGTGGTGAGGTGAACCTTGCAGGCAACGGCATTCTTCAAGCTTCGGGTTATTTTGCTGACCACGTGCTCATGCAACTCAGGCACTGCAGAGCGCGCAAAGTGGTAGCGGCTAGGAACCACGTAACGTGGGATGGCCACTGACATCATGCCCTTGAAGCTGTTTGTCTCCACCACTCGATATGGCAGCATTTCGCAGGCCAGAAGCTTGGCTATGCTGGCTGTTACTGCCACGGCCCGGGGGTCATTTGCTGGCAATTTCCTCTTGCGCTCAAACATCTCCGACACAGACAACTGAACCGTAGCGCTGCACACGGAAGGGCTGTTGGTTGTTGTGTTTGATGAACACTGGGAGACCTCAAGAGCACTACTCCGGAAAGTGACAGTGTCAGCGTCGTCTGATGTTTGTGAATGTTGTGAACCACGTAATGGCTGGGCTACTGCTGCTGCTGAGGTGGGTCTGGTGGTGAGTCTGGTGAACCCAAGGGAGGCAGTGTTGTTGCTGGTACCCTGTCCTGACGCGTTTGCCCACAGAGTGGGATGTTTGGATAGCATGTGGCGGCTCATGCTGGTGGTGGAGAGGTTGTTAATACTTTTCCCCCTGCTCAGGCGGGTCTTGCACACCTTGCAAATCGCCATGGTAACATCCTCAGTGCAGTCTTCAAAGAAAGCCCAGACTTTGGAGCACCTGCCTTGCTGGCGATTTCTGTTTGCTCCTCTTTTGCCTCTCACTTGAACTTCCACGCTTGTGGTGCCTGAAATTGCGTGCCGCCTACCTTGTGGCACAAGGCGAACTCGTGCAGCAGTGGGTTCTTCAACAGACTCATCTGTGCTGCTGCTACGACGGCGATGTTCTCGTTCACAAACAAAATCTGGGTCTCTGTCCACATTGTCCATACCCTCCTCTTCCATCTCCTGATTGTGGGGGGCCGCCGCCGTGGAGTAGAGCTCCCCAGAACAACCTCTGCGCAGCTCACTCCAACGTCGTCTTCCAGATCTTGTCGGCCGACCTCCTGCAATTGCAACCCCTCCTGCCCAACTTGCTCTGGGATTTGGGTTTCCGAGTCCTCCTCGGACTCGCCTTGTATTTCAGTGCGCGGTGCATTTCCCACAGTTAATGGTTGTGAATCCGGGCACAACATTTCTGGCTGTTCCTCCATTGACCTTTGAAAGGTGGAAGTTTGTTGGGCTGGGAATAGCTCCTGCGAATACCCCATTGTGTCCTGAGGTAATTCATCGGACTGGTTATCTGGCAGTTGTGTGCGTGGTGTCGCTGCCGGTTGTGTCAGCTTTGTGCCCACTGGCTCCTTGTAACTGGCTGAGGACTCGGACCTCGTGCGTGATGTGCTGGTGCTGCTTAACCCACTGCTGGACGCTTCAGAGGTCATCCAAGTAATTATCTGGTCCTGTTCTTTTGGATTTGTGAGGGTTGTTGTCCTGGACAACATGGGCGGTATTGAGTGGGTTTTCTTGGGTGCTCCCCTGTGGCCTGTACGTGAACGGTCAGGGGAAACACCTCTTCCCTTGCCCCTCCCTCTTTCACCGGATTTCTTCCTCATTTCACTTATCCTTAAAGTACACGCTGACTGGCAGCAGTACAGTGGCAGTACAGAAATGCTATACAGTGGCGTGTGAGCGGTGTACCACTATTCCCAGCAGCGACACAGAGCACAATGCTATACAGTGGCGGGTGAGCGGTGTACTACTATTCCCAGCAGACACAGAGTGGCAGTAAACAGAATGCTATATAGTGTGGCTGAGCGAGGTACACAGAGTGGCAGTAAACAGAATGCTATATAGTGTGGCTGAGCGAGCGGTGTACTACTATTCCCAGCAGACACAGAGTGGCAGTAAACAGAATGCTATATAGTGTGGCTGAGCGAGGTACACAGAGTGGCAGTAAACAGAATGCTATATAGTGTGGCTGAGCGAGCGGTGTACTACTATTCCCAGCAGACACAGAACAGTAAACAGAATGCTATATAGTGTGGCTGAGTGGTGTACCACTATTCCCAGCAGCGACACAGAGCACAATGCTATACAGTGGCGGGTGAGCGGTGTACCACTATTCCCAGCAGCGACACAGAGCACAATGCTATACAGTGGCCGGTGAGCGGTGTACCACTATTCCCAGCAGCGACACAGAGCACAATGCTATACAGTGGCGGGTGAGCGGTGTACTACTATTCCCAGCAGACACAGAGTGGCAGTAAACAGAATGCTATATAGTGTGGCTGAGCGAGGTACACAGAGTGGCAGTAAACAGAATGCTATATAGTGTGGCTGAGCGAGCGGTGTACTACTATTCCCAGCAGACACAGAACAGTAAACAGAATGCTATATAGTGTGGCTGAGCGGTGTACCACTATTCCCAGCAGCGACACAGAGCACAATGCTATACAGTGGCGGGTGAGCGGTGTACTACTATTCCCAGCAGACACAGAACAGTAAACAGAATGCTATATAGTGTGGCTGAGCGAGGTACACAGAGTGGCAGTAAACAGAATGCTATATAGTGTGGCTGAGCGAGCGGTGTACTACTATTCCCAGCAGACACAGAACAGTAAACAGAATGCTATATAGTGTGGCTGAGCGAGGTACACAGAGTGGCAGTAAACAGAATGCTATATAGTGTGGCTGAGCGAGCGGTGTACTACTATTCCCAGCAGACACAGAACAGTAAACAGAATGCTATATAGTGTGGCTGAGCGAGGTACACAGAGTGGCAGTAAACAGAATGCTATATAGTGTGGCTGAGCGAGCGGTGTACTACTATTCCCAGCAGACACAGAACAGTAAACAGAATGCTATATAGTGTGGCTGAGCGAGGTACACAGAGTGGCAGTAAACAGAATGCTGAGCGAGCGGTGTACTACTATTCCCAGCAGCGACACAATGACTGGGGGGACCCTGGCTAGCGTGGCTGGAGCGCGAACTACCCTGCCTGCCTACCCAAAGCTAAACCCACAGACCAATGGCGGAAATATGACGTGGTTCGGGTATTTATTTACCCGAACCACGTGACAGTTCGGCCAATCAGAGCGCGTTCGGGTCCGAACCACGTGACCCGTTCGGCCAATCACAGCGCTAGCCGAACGTTCGGGGAACGTTCGGCCATGCACTCTTAGTTCGGCCATGTGGCCGAACGGTTTGGCCGAACACCATCAGGTGTTCGGCCGAACTCGAACATCACCCGAACAGGGTGATGTTCTGCAGAACCCGAACAGTGGCGAACACTGTTCGCCCAACACTAGTCATGACTTGCTGAATGAACCGCTGTGAAAAGAGATGTAATCAAATCCAGGCAGGCAGACAAGACATCTGAAATGAAAATTATAGCAAACAGACATAAGACAGGCTGCAGCTGCTCTGCTGTCTCTCCTCTCTGTTACACACTGTGAAAAGAGAAGTAATTTGATCCAGGCAGGCAAAGAGCAGGGGAGGGAGGGGCAGGGGAGGGCACAAGGCTGGAGGGGAGGACACAATTCTGAGGGTGTACTTGCAAGGCATCAGTATGAGACGAAAGATGAAGGTGCTACTACAGATATACATGTGAGTCTGTTCTATCCACAACAATGTACAAGATGTAAACTTTATATGTTCATCTAACTATACACAGTGCATAAACTACATATGTATTGCCATGCAAATGTTTCTTTTGACCAGAGGTAATATTTAACTTGCCAAAAACATACTGTGCTTGCCATGCGGGAGAGTATATTGAACTCACAATGCAGCCCCTCCTCCTTATGTGGGCATGCGTGACAGTAGCGTACAGATCGCAAAAACCTGATAACGGAATCAAATAGATTACTACATTCTCAAGAATTCAAGAATAGATAATAATTCATGACTTAAAGAGAACCTGTGACAAAAAAAATTCCCCTGGGAGGTACTTACCTCGGGAGGGGGAAGCCTCGGGGTCCCAATGGGGCTTCCCCCTCCCCTGTAGCGGCAGGCAGTCCAGCGCTGGCTCCCCTGAAGTGTCCGGCAATCCTCACCTGACAAGCTAAATGTATTTACCTTTCCTGTCTCCAGCGGGGGCGCTGTTGCGGCTCTCAGCACGGAGATAAGCTGAAATAGCCGTTCTTTGTCGGCTCTGCTTTACTGCGCAGGCGCAGGAGACTTGCCGGAGACTTGCTCCTGCGCAGTAGAGCGGCCCGACAGCGATCGGCTATTTCCGCCTATCTCCGGGTTAAAAGCCGATACTGCGCCTGCGCTGGAGCCGGGAAGGTAAATATTTACATCTCCGACGTTCGGAGGGCCAGAGCGAGACCGCCGTGGAACACAGGAGGACGGGGGAAGCCTCATTAGGATCCGGAGGCTTCCCCTACCTGTGGTGAGTACCCCCCAGGGGAACTTTTTGTCATTTCAGGTTTTCTTTAACATATTTTTTAATATACCTGGTGTTCTGTTATGAAATCTGATTAGGAGAATTCATGAGCTATAGAACGATAATGGGATCATTTTTACTGCTGCTTTTTTTGGAGGGGGGGGGGGGATCTCTCTGGCTAAAATAGGTAAATGAGAAACAATCCTCCTGTTCTATAAAAGAGACCAAACTTTTCAAAGCGTCTGCGAAACGCAAGCCATCTTTATCAGCCTCGCAGCAGGAAACAATACAAAAAAACACAATTGACAGAACTAAAGAAAATTGAGGCCGGTTGCCATGACAACAGAAGAGTTCCGCTGATGGAAGGCATCCGCATAAAATCCTTGCATGGCACATTAAAAGCATGGCAATCAACGGCGGGCCGAACAAGTGGACTTTGTCATCAAATGCAAAACTTATCAATCATCCCTCTCGCTTAACCCCTCCCTGTCTGCAGCCGCGCTCGCTCCAAACAAAGGACCGCGTTATTCTATCTCCGTGCTGCGAGTTCTGATGTGTATACCTCCCCTCCCCCCGCTATTCCATTCACAAAACTCAGTTCTGAATGTTTACAATCAAGCATTCAGAGCTGGAGATAAGAGAAGGGCTGATTTGGAGAAATTACCATTCTGTGCGAATCAGTGCTATTCATTGCAACTTATGATTACTTTGCAAGTTTTTAAGACAGATGCCGAGACATGTTGAAGTTTGAAATTTGAACTGCATTAGAGTTCAAAAATGCGTTAGATACAGCCACAGAAATAATATTTGTGTTTGCCCTCCCAGAGTCCCAAGCCCACCCATTCTCTTAAAGGATACCCAAGTGTTGTGTTACTTCCCTGGGGCTCCTTACGGGGGAGGGGGGAGAAAAGGGGGTGAATGGAATGAGATGGGATGAGATCACATTGTATTTTACAGATGGTGTACTCTTGGCTATTGGATGGGCATTAAAGAGTAACTGTCAGGCTGCAAAAGCTAATTTAAACCTCTATTCTCCCGTTTTAAACAGTTTAGAAGGAAGCCAAAAAGGCAATACTGAAGTTAAAAATCTCTCTTAGGGTGCGTACAGACATGCGACTATAGTCGTTTAAAACGATCGTTACCGACGGCATTGCCCGACGATCGTTCGTAAAAAGTGCACGAACGATCGTTAAAACGACCGACCAACGAGATATGTCGTTGGTAAAGAACGATCCATTCTGCCAGATCTTTTCCAACGACCATCGTTCAAAAAGTAATGTCTGTACAACGATCGGTCGTTGATCGTTCGTTCTCAAAGCTTTGCACATGCTCAAACAGTTCTTTTTGACACTTGTGTTTGAAATCAGTTTATAAATCATGTTGCGCACGCGACGCTCGTTCCAAGATCGTTCGTACACGAACGATGTTCAAAGTAGCCTTTCTTCAAACGATCATCGGCCGATACCTCCTTTAACATCGTTCGTCGTTCAGAACGAACGATCGTTATCGTATGTCTGTACGTACCCTTACTTTGATGTGTGCTGAACAGCAAGGCTGTTATTCCCAAGCTCTTAAAAGGACGAGAGGCTGCATAACATACTGCAAAGCATTCTGGGGCTACTTCTCCCCACCTTGGGTCCTCCCTCCTCGGCTGCTAGTGAGAAGTTACAGGCTCATGTTACAGCAGCTTGTAATGCAGCCCAGCTCACAGCACTGAACAATCACAGAGCAGAGTATACTGCATGAGTCCGCTATTGTTCCTAGCCACATGGCTAATTAATATTCACTGCACAGTAGTGTTGTCCATTACAATCTTTTTTGTAAGTGGAATCATCAGGAAGCAGGGAGGACATAACATCACAATTGGCTTCATAGGAGACAGACAAACATGGAACCTGCCATGAGCTGTCAGGAGCATCATTCTCTGCAAATACTATATAAAAATTCAGTGAAATCCAAACGTGGACAGTGAAATGCATATGTAATGTAAGTATTAGTACAGCCAATATTTAGCTACTGATATATGTGTTTTTTTTCTCTGAGACCCTATACCTAACAGCTCCTCTTTAAAGAGAGTCTGAAGCAAGAATAAATCTTGCTTCAGACCTCATAGATAGCAGGGGCATGTGTGCCCCTGCTAAACCGCCGCTATCGCGCCGCTAAATGGGGGTCCCTTCACCCCCAAATCCCCTCGGTGCAGCGGGGGAGCGCTTCCTGGTTGGGACAGGGCTAACCGCCGCAGCCCTGTCCCACGCGCGTCTGTCAGTGCGTATCTCCGCCTCTCCCCCGCCCCTCTCAGCCTTCCTTCACTGAGAGGGGCGGGGGAGAGGCGGCGATGCGCCGCTGACAGACGCGACTGGAGGCAGGGCTGCAGCCGTTAGCCCTGCCTCCAGGAGCGACCAAGTCTGCGACCAAGTGTCGCAGTGGGGGGTTTGGGGGTCCAGAGACCCCCGTTTAGCGGCGTGATACTGGCGGTTTAGCAGGGGCACACATGCCCCTGCTAACTATGAGCTCTGAAGCGAGATTTATTCTCGCTTCAGAGTCTCTTTAAGTCATTTGTGTATGGAGGGGAAAGGATTTTGCCATCTATTTAGAAAGAATTTCTTCACAGTGCAAGTGGCTAAGATTTGGAACATCTTACCTCAGGAACTCTATATTTGCATTTAAAGAGGGCTTAGATGCTTTCCTTGCATTGAAAGACATCCATGGCTATAATTATTAGGTAATTACTGGGAGAGTTGATCCAGGGATTTATCTGACTGCTATCTGGAGTTGGGAAGGAATTTTTCCCTTTGAAGGCTAATTGGCCCTGGTCTTGTAAGGTTTTTTTGCCTTCCCCTGGATCAGCAGGGATATGTGAGGGAGCAGGCTGGTGTTGTGCCTTCCTCTGGATCAGCAGGGATATGTGAGGGAGCAGGCTGGTGTTGTACCTTCCTCTGGATCAGCAGGGATATGTGAGGGTGCAGGCTGGTGTTGTGCCTTGCTCTGGATCAGCAGGGATATGTGAGGGTGCAGGCTGGTGTTGTACCTTCCTCTGGATCAGCAGGGATATGTGAGGGTGCAGGCTGGTGTTGTGCCTTCCCCTGGATCAGCAGGGATATGTGAGGGAGCAGGCTTGTGTTGTGCCTTCCTCTGGATCAGCAGGGATATGTGAGGGAGCAGGCTGGTGTTGTGCCTTCCTCTGGATCAGCAGGGATATGTGAGGGTGCAGGCTGGTGTTGTGCCTTCCCCTGGATCAGCAGGGATATGTGAGGGAGCAGGCTGGTGTTGTACCTTCCTCTGGATCAGCAGGGATATGTGAGGGTGCAGGCTGGTGTTGTGCCTTCCTCTGGATCAGCAGGGATATGTGAGGGAGCAGGCTGGTGTTGTGCCTTCCTCTGGATCAGCAGGGATATGTGAGGGTGCAGGCTGGTGTTGTGCCTTCCTCTGGATCAGCAGGGATATGTGAGGGTGCAGGATGGTGTTGTGCCTTCCTCTGGATCAGCAGGGATATGTGAGGGAGCAGGCTGGTGTTGTGCCTTCCTCTGGATCAGCAGGGATATGTGAGGGAGCAGACTGGTGTTGTGCCTTCCTCTGGATCAGCAGGGATATGTGAGGGAGCAGGATGGTGTTGTGCCTTCCTCTGGATCAGCAGGGATATGTGAGGGAGCAGGCTGGTGTTGTGCCTTCCTCTGGATCAGCAGGGATATGTGAGGGTGCAGGCTGGTGTTGTGCCTTTCTCTGGATCAGCAGGGATATGTGAGGGAGCAGGCTGGTGTTGTGCCTTCCCCTGGATCAGCAGGGATATGTGAGGGAGCAGGCTGGTGTTGTGCCTTCCCCTGGATCAGCAGGGATATGTGAGAGAGCAGGCTGGTGTTGTGCCTTCCTCTGGATCAGCAGGGATATGTGAGGGGGCAGGCTGGTGTTGTACCTTCCTCTGGATCAGCAGGGATATGTGAGGGAGCAGGCTGGTGTTGTGCCTTCCTCTGGATCAGCAGGGATATGTGAGGGAGCAGGCTGGTGTTGTGCCTTCCTCTGGATCAGCAGGGATATGTGAGGGAGCAGGCTGGTGTTGTGCCTTCCTCTGGATCAGCAGGGATATGTGAGGGAGCAGGCTGGTGGTTTTTTCTCTGGTTGAACTTGATGGACAGATGTCTTTTTTCAACCAAACGAACTATGTAACTAAGTAACCTTTCTAAACTTTCCATTCTCTCTACCAGAAGAGTGGTGGGACTATGCATGATGTGGACACACAGGGGTTTTCTAATATGTCCCATATTGGGATGGTGATAATACGTTTGAAGAATTCTTAGAAGTTTAAACATTTATGAGAACTTAAGCAATAGAAAGGTTTTTGCAGAAAAAAAGAATTCAGCCCACAGCAAGATTATAGCGGCAAAAGTGCCCAATTTAGAAATAAATCTAGCTTTCATCCGACTTTTATGAACACGGACATGATGAATGTTTTTAAAGGCTTCGATTGAGTAGATGTAGAAAAGATAGAGAGCAGATCGGGACAGCGCAACCCCTCTTTGCCAGAGATAAAAGCACTTGACTACTGTAAGAAGCTGCGGCGGGGGCTTAATAAAAACCTGCTGATAAAGGGGAGGAAGACTTGATCATAAATACAGTGGAAACGTCACAATAGATTAATACTTAAAGGAATACTATCAATGTTTGCATTTATTTGTAAATGCTGTATGTTGTAGCACACATTAGGACAAGTACTAGGAGCAATTTGATTCCTCACACAGCTGTTCCTCTCAGCTGTAAAATCCTCCCTCAGTTTTGGCGTCAGTGTTGGATACAAAATGTATCTATATGCTGAGGGCTCCCAGAGGGCTAGACCATGTCTCTGCACAGGGGAGTTGCTATCAACTCCTCAGTTTATAGTTTAATTATCACCTTGCTGAAAGAATCTTATTGATATGGTGGTAAGGGGTTAAAGATTCTAGCAATGTGTGTTTATTATCTTTGCTTCTCTTTACTGATAAAGATACTAATAATGCTAATTGTAGACAGTGGTCTGCCCCTCTCAGCAGCTTGTAAAGTGGATGCAGCCTGGAGTGAATCACCACAAGCAGGCAGCCAGTCTGAGTGTAAACACAGACTAGTGTTATAGCTAGTTATGTTCCAGCAATATTCCAGCTCATTTAGTTACCTGTTACCACCTCAGATCAGCCTATTTCTCCTCATGTCTCCTGCATGCTGTGAGTGACACAGTGACATAGATTTGTGAGCTGTGTGACAGAGTAACCAAGCAGCTCAGGGTGACACAAACTACTATGAGCTGTGTGAGAAATGAATTTTTAAGCAGGGATAGCAAGAGAGAGACCTGGGTGAATAAATAAAGTGCCCCTAGCACTAGTGGTAATGTGTACACTAATATAGAGTATTAAAAAAAAAGTCGTTTCAATCGATAGTATTCCTTTAAAGTGAGTCTGAAGCAAATTAAAAATAGAAAACAGATACTCACCTAAGGAGAGGGAAAGCTCTGGGTTCTATAGACCCATTCTGTTCCTCTCCTGGTCCTGGCGTTCCATCGATGGTTCAGAGACTGCTCTCTGCTGCTGCAAGAGGCACTGGAGTAACAATAGGGTAAGCAGCCCCTGCCCCCGCTGGGGCCCGCTCATGGCCGTTTTGGGGGGGCAGGAGGGGTCGCAGCATGAGGGGAGAGCTTTGCACATCAGTGAGGAGGGGCTCTCTCCACTGCGTTCCCCCTCCTGCACCTATCTAAGGGGCAGCAGCAGCAGCGGCGGCAGCTATAATTACCTCCATTCACCCCGGAGGTCTCCGATCTGCAAGGGCTTCACATTACTTCCTGTTTTAACATAGGAAAACAAAATTCCCTTTGACCATGTTGCAAACATTTTTTTATTTATAAATATATAATGACTCTGCTAACTTTGCTAAATAATTTATAAATGAATATCGTAAAAATAAACAATTTTATTATGTATGGTAAGTTATATACAGTAATGTAAAGCTCCTCTGTAGCTGTATGGGCGATGAACATTTATTGAAAACATGTAAAGAGCTGATGACAAATTTTGGGTAGAAACGTTGTCAGGAGGAAGAGCCCTCATTCAATTCACTTTTTCTCCTAAGAGATCATTTTTAATCGTATGTTTTAAATAACTTTTCAGCACGCTGCAACTGAAAAAGTACCAAGAAGTAGGTTAAAAATTCCTGACAAAAAAGTACCAAAAATTCCTGACAAAATGATGCTGAGTATTTTCTTGCTTAAAAAGGCATTTTTATTGATGAAAAAATATCACCTATGAAAAAACTTACGAGAAAAATGTATATGAATAAGAGCCAAGGGCCCAAATGCAATTATTAGTTGTCATCTTCCATTTAGAATAACTTTTCAGCAGCACATTGCAATAGAAAAAAAGTACCACAGAGTAGGTAAAAAAGTATTATCAAAATTATTTTGAGTATATTTTTGCTTGATGGCCATATAAAAGACATTTTATTGACAACAAGTTTGAAAATATCACCTTGGAGAAAACTCAGGAGAAAAAGTTAATTGCATATGGGACTTGAGATATCAAGATATCAGCTACAGAAGGTACCATATATACTCGTGTATAAGCCTATTTCTCAGCATAAAAAATGTGCTGAAAAGTTACCCCCACGGCTTATATGCGAGTCAGTGGAGCAGAATGGATGGTGGAGCAGGTTGGGTTACCGGCAGAGGAGGGTAAAGATTGTGCACTAGTGATCTCTTGCCAGCTGGTTCCCTGCTATGTCCGGGCCCCCCATCCCCTGCAACATGGTGTGCGGAGTGCGCTGCTCAAGACTACCTGTGTCCCCGGCTTGTGGAGCGGAGCGTGCAAACAACGTGTCAGCGGTGCAATGATCGTGGGATTCTTCCTGTGTGGCAATCACTGAGTCTCATATCTATGATGCCATCTAGTGGCGTCTTGAGACACAGCTGTATCATCCTGGGGCACATCTGGCTATGAGGAGGGGGGGCTGACTTGTACTGGGGGTAAATCTGGCTACTGTGGAGGGGCTATACTGGGGAGGGGGCTTATATGTGAGTCAATCACATCTTCCTGGTTCCTGAGTGAAATGTGGGTACCTTGGCTTATACACGGGTCGGCTTATATGCGAGCATATACGGTAAAACAGTAGGATAGAGAGAAATTGCAAAGACCAAAGGATTTACCTGACTAGGTATAAATAGTATTCACAAATCTAATTTTGATTAGCCAGTGAACGGCCCATTTTACCACTCCCTTGTATTATGAGGGCCAACAAATACTATAAACAGGTTGTGTAGATAAGCTCTCATACTACATGGGAGTGGTTAAAATGGCCAATCATTAGCCAAACAACACTGGATGTGTGTTCGCACCCTTAGGATAGAAAAATAAATTACTATTAATTTCTACATTTAATAACCATTCTAGAATATGTAAAATATATGTTTTGCAGGGTTGCTGGTAAACTACGCCAGCGCGAATCTACGCATCGTAGTACGCAACTACGCATCGTAGTTCGTAGGCGAAGTTTAAGAACTACACGTACGGATTTCCGCGTAGTCGTAGTCCCGCTATGCGTAGCTTCGCCCGCTACGCGTAGTTGATGTATGTATTGCGAAGTCAACTACGCGTGCGGTAACTGCATTTATATGGGTCATTGCGGACCCGCAGAAATTTTATTGCCCTTTATACGCATACAATTCCGCATTGGATGTTGGAATGTATGCTTATATTAGTTTGTGTATGCGCATAGTTAGCAGATTATTGCGGAAATTTTTCCGCATAAGGGCATAAGCGGTTGCATCAGCTACGCTACGCAATACGTGAAGCTTGCGTATTTTAATGCGTAGTCTACGGTATGCTAACGTAGCGAAGTGGCTGATTTCGGAGCCGTAGATTGCGAAGCGTATTTGCGTAAAAATACGCGTAGTTCCAGCGTAGCGAAGTTGACTGACTACGACCATCCCTGATGTTTTGTAAACACTGGCCATATTGCTGAAGATAAAGCCTCTTTCTCAATCATCCAGGTTTTGTGTTCAGAATCATTAGAAACGAGGTAGCGGGACCGATACTAAGGCCTTGACACTCTATTTTCCGCAATAATTATTCTAACGTTCTAACATAAATCTTTATACACTGCTGTTTGTTAACAAAAGGAAACGTCTAAAATGTAGATTTCAGAACTTAAACGAGAAGCTTGCCATGGCAACGTGAGGTTCTGGTGGCATAATCCCGCTTGTATGTTTGGTAGCAGGAAAAAAGGGCGCAGGAGAAGGGTGGACTTTAATGCAATTATCGTTAATACGGCAAAAAAAGTAGATAAAAAGGGTGTTGCGATAAATATCGTTAACAACAATAGAACATTAAAGTTTTGGAAGTATGTTATCGTTTTAGAAGCTTGCAACGTTATTGTTTTTGTCATATTATTTTGTTTATATGCACAGATTTTACAGATATTATTGTTTCTATGTGGAAAAGAGTGTTTTTGTTAGGCAGTGGTTAGTGCTAGACAGTGGTTAGTGTTAGGCAACACCAGGGGGAGTGGTTAGGGTTAGGCACTACCCGGGCGGTGGTTAGTTTTAGGCAACACCAGGGGGGTGGTTAGGGTTAGGCACCACCAGGGTAATGGTTAGGGATAGGCACCACCGGGGGGGGGGGAGGTTAGGCACCACCGAGGGGGTGGTTAGGGTTAGGCACCCTCAGGGGGTGGTTAGGGTTGGGCCACCAGGGGAGTGGTTAGTTTTAGGCACCACCAGGGGAGGGTTCTGTGTGAGAGTTGGGGTGGGTTAAGCTGTATTGTTGAGTTATGTAATGATTATTATTTTTTCATGATTATTTCCTGTCTGGTTTTACAACAGTATTTATCGTTAAACAAGTCAGACAACGATGTTTATCGTTATCAGATTTCGCTATCCGCCGGTGCCATTTCGTTATCTAGCTGGGCCCTTTTTTCACAGTGCCCTTTTTTCATGCATGCATATACGTGAATAGTTTTCAAGCAATACTATTGTGCGCTGTGCTACTCTCTAATGGTCAAACGTGAATTTGACAACAACTTAATATATTATATCCAGTAAATTATTACCAAGGAAAGACAATACATTGTGAAGACCCACTTACCGGGGATGTGAGGTGTTTCAGCTGCTGGGGCCCATGTTTCTCATCCCCTCTCCTACCACCACCATGGACCCCTTAGATCAGGTACAGCTGTTTCTATTTACCTGCCCCCACCCCTTCTCAGATATGCAGAACTGGCTCTGCAGTCTGTGGTCATCGCTTCAATATCCTATCGCCAGCTGTGTGGCATGATCTTGTACATCAGGGGATGGCCAAGGACAGAGAGGAGAATGTGGGTGGCCATGTTGGTCCTGCCACCTGCTAAACAGAGATGCAAATGAGCTGTCACTCACTTTAGGTAAATTGGAAGTTCAGAATGTAGGCTGCCTATCAAGTGACAGGCAGCCTATTTGGCGAATCAAAGTGCGGGGATAATGTCATTTAAAGTGATTGTACCCGCAGGGCTCGGGGCAGGACGAGTGGAGGTCTCGTTATTGCCAATTAGCATGCGTAAGTTTGTAGCTCTCGCTATGCTACTCTGATAAGGTGCATTAACTCTGATAAGGCATGCTAACTCTGACAAGGCACGGTATTTGTTATAGTGAATCAACCCCTAAGTATCCAGTGTTGCCTGCGAATTTTCACCAAAGTAATTTTTGCATTGAAAATACATTTCATTTTCACGATATGGTCAAAGAAAACATATTTTCTTTCTCAACTTGAAAATTCACAAAAAACATATTTTTACCCAGAAAATTTGCAGAAAGCGCAAAAAAATGTTTATTTTAGCACAAACATTCATGAAAAATGCAAAACATCACAAACTTGTTAAGGTCAGCACCTATTCAGTAAGAGAAGAGAGCAAGTCTTCCTAACACTGCTATCTTGTTTAATTTTTCTCTTGACAACTGTTGAACACAAAAGACAAGGCCATGTCTGGCTACATATCTGTAAGCAGTGGCTGGATGGTGTAATGGTTAAGGGCTCTGACTCTGACACAGGAGACCAGAGTTCAAACCTCATCTCTGTCTGTTCAGTAAGCCAGTACCTATTCAGTAAGAGACCTTAGGCAAGTCTTCCTAACACTGCTACTGCCTATAGAGTGTGCCCTAGTGGCTGCAGCTCTGGTGCTTTGAGTCTGCCAGGAGAAAAGTGTGATATAAATGTTATTTGTCTTGTCTAATTTTTCTCTTGCATTGAGCATAAATGGTACATGCTAGGCTACTTTCAGCTACTTTCAGCTACTTTCAGCTACTTTCAGCTACTTTCAGCTGGTGTGTTGGTGGTATAATGGATATGTTAGTTACCTACCATACACTGAGACCTGGGTTCAAATCCCCAGTCACGGTATGTAAGCTGGTTTTTGAAATACTGGAATTCCCTGGCAGATAAGACCCTCGGTAGGAGGGAGGCGGGAACGGTTAGAAGGGTAGAGGGAGGAGTCAGAAATCTTGAAACATGATTTCCATCAAGATTTCAGCCAGTAAAATTGTTTCTACATTTTAAAGTTCGCCTCCCCATTGAAGTGAATTGCGGTTCGCGAACTTTTTCGTGAACTGAACTTTCCGCGAAGGTTCGCGAACAGGGTCCGCGAACCGAAATTCGGAGGTTCGCGACATCTCTACAGGGGAGGGAATAGCTGCAGCATCAGAGAAGGTGTAAGCAGGGGAGGGAACAGCTGCAGCGTCAGAGAGGTGTAAGCAGGGGAGGGAACAGCTGCAGCGTCAGAGAAGGTGTAAGCAGGGGAGGGAACAGCTGCAGCGTCAGAGAAGGTGTAAGCAGGGGAGGGAACAGCTGCAGCATCAGAGAGGTGTAGACTGGGAAGAGAACAGTCTATTAATGGTTATAACTAATCAAAGCACATAAAGAGGTGATCATTTATACCAGCATAGCACCAATGAAAAGCTAATAAAGCAGTTGAAGGAGGGCCCATAGTGGCCCCTCTAGTCCAGGGGCCCTGGTGCAGTTGTTACCTCTGCATCTCCTATTACTATTCCACTGACAGTAGTACAGCAATGTAACATTGAATACACAGTAGTGCAATAACACAGTAAGCAATTAGTACAGTATTAGCATGGATGGTGGGTAGCAAGAGGGCAGGTCAGTGGGCGGTCATAGATTTGTTTTTTTGCAGATTATTGCTGAAATTTGCAATCATCGCCACATTTACCAATTTGGTGTTCTACATAAATAAGTGCACTTTTCTGGCCATCGTCCCCTGTGCCCTGTTTATGAATGGGCCCCTCGGACTTGTCACGTTACTGAGCCTCCTGATCCTGTGAGATAAATTGCGTTGGCGTTTGTTGCACATGATAATGTCCCTTTGATTATTTGTGTGCATAATGATGTCTCCAGGGTAGCCTTAATATCTGATGTGCGGTTCTGAGCACTGGTTCAATTCTAGCAGCTATTCAAATCAATGTTCATTACAGAGATGATACTTCACACTGAATTGTGATGATGGATTGCAGGACCCGCTCCTGGCTGCTCGTCGCTGTAAGAGTTCAATGTTTTGAGTGGGAGAAGTTGTTGGGCAGTTCGCTTCAGACTATTCTAGAATGCCTTCTATAAGCAGAGAACAAAATGTTTCTTTTATTGTGTTTCAAATGTTAAGATATATGATGATTCCTATGTTATTATACAGCTCATCCACTGATCTAGAGTCATGTAACAATGTTGTCTCTTTGTTAACAAAGAAGTGTTAAATAAAGTTTACTCAGAGAGTAGAGAAAAAACAAAACAAAACTGTGTGTTCCTGAGAGAAAGCAAAGCGTGGTGTCTGTGTGCAGTTTATCCTCCGTCAGAGTTCTGCTGCAACTTACAAAATAAGATTAGAAAGCAGCATCAGGCGGTTATCCCATCTCTTAAATCAAAATGGCAACCCCAAAGTATGACACTGTAATGTGCTTCCTGGGGCTTCCTCTCCGAAGCAGGCAATTTTTGGCGCCCGCCGGAGCAGGACGTGCCACTATAGTTTCCTATTGAGATATCGGCATTGTGGCATAATTTGGGCCCACGGCGCCCGATAAATAATTGGCGCTGTTACAATGGCCACTATTTATTGGGAGCAGCAGGCAACCAAATTATGCCACAATGCCGATATTTCAAAAGGCACCTATGGCGAGAAATTACGTTTTGTTTTCCTATTGCGGTGGTGGTGGTGAGCGGTGGTTGGCAGTGGGGGGGGGGGGGGGGGTAAGGTTAGGCGTCAGGTAGGTAGTTTGTGTGGTGGGAAAGGGGGGTTTAGTGTTAGGCATCAGGGAAGAAATTTGAGCAGGAGGGGGGGTGCCCATGCTAAAAAAAAAAGTCTGCTCGCTTCCCCCTCCCTAAGTGTGGACTGCCTGTGACCCCCTAAATGAGATCAAAGAGATTGAATCTGCCAGCCATCGATGAAAAAAATCAATCAGTGAATGACCACCTTTACATTGAATGTATACTTTGTGTGGCAGATAAATGGTTGTTGCTTTCTGGATGACCCTCATAACAACCCGCATAGTGTGAACACACCCTAATACTCAGCTACTCCACACAGAAGCAGGAGATTTGAGTTCCCACGGCTACTGCTAATGCAAATATCAGCTATTGGGTGCCAAAAGCAGAAATTTTAATGTGATAAAATGGTTTTGAAAATTAGAACATTGTCGTTTTTGAAATTTGTATCATTTTGAAAATCAGAAATAGTGTTATATAGTGTTTGAATTTTTTTTTCTTTTGTATTTACACATTTTTGTTTTTTTGAGCCCCGGTGGGTACAGTTTAGAGATGGCCCGAACGGTTCGCAGGTGAAATTGTTCGCGCGAACAACCCGAAACGTTTAGCGAGTTCGACCCGCTCCCTATACTACATCTTTGGGCTAAACTCGCTAAACGTTTTGGGTTGTTCGCGCGAACAATTTCACCTGCGAACCGTTCGGGCCATCTCTAAACTGTACCCGCCGGGGCTCAGGGCGGGATAAGTGGATTGCCATTATTAGCAAGGAACGCGTGTAAGTTACAAGCATGCACTATATTGCACTACCGCAGCATAGCGTGCGCTTAGCTCGCACTCCTCTCATTCAGCTGCACTGCTTTAGCTTGACAAATCAACCCCTATGTGCGATATGCACTATCTGATGATCGTAATCAGTTAATTACGATTACGCAAAATTTCACGTAAATTTTCGTATTTACGATTATATGTAATTACGATTTGAAAATTCAATTGATTTCGTATAGTGATTTGTAATTTCGCCTAAAATTTTGTGTAATTTTTGTGTAATTTTGTGCCGACTTTGGCAGTGATTTAGCAAAACCCCCATATATGGTAGTGACACCAAAATTGCTCCACATGTTAAGGAGAATAGCGGGTAGAAGTCAAAAAAGAATTTTCCAAAAAGACAAAGTAGATTTTTTGAAAATCCATTTTAAAAATGCAAAGAAAAAATGTTTTTTTAAAATAAAAAAATTACAGTTTAAAAACTATTTTTCTTTGCATATTTAAAATTGATTTTCTCCAAAACTACAATGTCTTTTTGAAAAAAATTTTTTTGACTTGTACCCAATATTCTCCTTAACATATTTAGCAATTTTGGCAGCAATAGCATGTATGGGGGCTGTGCTATTAACCGCTAGAGTCGGCACACAATTTCGCAAAATTGCACAAAAATTATGCAAAAACATTACGCAAAATTATGAAATATTACTATTACATATTAAATTGTGCAAAATTTCAACCCACTACTGAATTCCCCACTACACCTGCAATTGGAGGCAATTGTAATGAGAGCACAGACCACCTGAAGTGTACTGTGCAGCAGTAGAGTGAGGTGACCATTTTAAGGTTGCAATGCTTTAAGGACAGAACTTGTTGATCCATTGGAGAAAAGTTGCTTTTTTCATTTTTTTAGAGCAGTAATGCAATTTGGGCTTACAGGCAATTGTAAAAATTTAGAGCTAGCTGCAATTGCAAATTGATATCGACATGTCCTGGAGAAGTCACGGAAAAGCATGTGATTTGCTTGATCAGCTGTTAGATTTGCAAAGCTCTGATTTGCTGTGGTCACATCCTGTTGTAGCACATGATCATGACTAACAAATCAGAGACTTCCATATCTATCACCTGACCAACCTGATCAAATGCTTCTCCATGACTTCTAGACACGACCATCACTAATCAGAGACTTACATATCTATCACCTGACCAGACTGATCACATGCTTCTCCATGACTTCTCCTAGACATGGCCATCACTAATCAGAGACTTACATATCTATCACCTGACCAGACTGATCCCATGCTTCTCCATGACTTCTCCTAGACATGGCCATCACTAATCAGAGACTTACATATCCATCACCTGACCACACTGATCACATTCTTCTCCATGACTTCTCCTAGACATGTCACATGGCCATCACTAATCAGAGACTTGCATATCCATCACCTGACCACACTGATCCCATGCTTCTCCATGACTTCTCCTAGACATGACCATCACTAATCAGAGACTTGCATATCCATCACCTGACCACACTGATCCCATGCTTCTCCATGACTGACTTCTCCTAGACATGACCATCACTAATCAGAGACTTACATATCTATCACCTGACCAGACTGATCACATGCTTCTCCATGACTTCTCCTAGACATGACCATCACTAATCAGAGACTTACATATCTATCACCTGACCAACCTGATCACATGCTTCTCCATGACTTCTCCTAGACATGATCATCACTAATCAGAGACTTACATATCTATCACCTGACCAGACTGATCACATGCTTCTCCATGACTTCTCCTAGACATGACCATCACTAATCAGAGACTTACATATCTATCACCTGACCAGACTGATCACATGCTTCTCCATGACTTCTCCTAGACACGACCATCACTAATCAGAGACTTACATATCTATCACCTGACCAGACTGATCACATGCTTCTCCATGACTTCTCCTAGACATGACCATCACTAATCAGAGACTTACACATCTATCACCTGACCAGACTGATCACATGCTTCTCCATGACTGGTCCTAGACATGACCATTACTAATAGGGATGATCGGAAAGGGCGATTTCCGTTTCCGCAGAAATTCGGAATTCCGTCAGAACGAAATTCTGTAACTGTTAGGGCCGGTTCACACTTGCGGTTTTGCAAAAACCGCACCGGATGTCCGGACCGCACCGGAGCCGGATCGGACCTGAACCGTACGGTTCCTGTCCGGATCCGGTCCGGTTGCATACGGTTTCCGTGCGGTATGAACACGGTTGCGGTCCGGATCCGGATAGTAACAACCTGTATAAAAACAAAAAAAAATGTTGGGGTCTGGGAGGTCAGCAGAAGGGGGACCTGTGGAATCAGGCCCTCTGCTGTTTAGCACTCACCTCCACCTCCGACATGCTGCCAACATCTCCGGATCCGGATCCAGCTGTGCTGCTCCACTCCAAAATGCTTGCCCATGTGTCCCCAGCCAATATCGCCGCAAAAATCCGCATAGGAAGTGGGGTAGAACATCCGGATTTTTTGCCAGTGTGTTGTGCGCTCTCCGGTTCTCATTGGTTTCCATTGGCCGGATGGTGCAGTCCGGCTCCGCCCCGGATACGGCTGCCGGAGGAGCCGGACCAAAAAATAGCGCATGTTGGAACGGACACCGGAGTCCGGATCCGGTCCGGCTCCGGTCCGGACGAAACGGACACATGTGAACCCTGGCATAGACTTACATTGCTATGCCGTGCGTCCGTTTCGTCCGGCCAGCATGCGGTGCGGCTCCGGCACGGCTATTCCGGATAGCCACCGCTAATGTGAACCGGGCCTTACATCCCGGCGGTATTGCGCGGGATTCCGTGTTCCGGTGGTACAATTTCAGTAATCTCATTTGGAACATCGTAGGCCATGGGACCTAGTGGCTGTTCCACCGGTCATTTTTTTTTTTTTTTTTTTGAGCAGCAGGAGTTGTTGTAGGCCATGGGACCTAGAGGTGGTTTCGCGGTAGTCATTATAATTTTTTTTTTTGGGGAGCAGCAGAAGTTGTCGTAGGCCATGTGACCTACAGCAGGTGGTTTCACGGCAGTCATTACAGCAAAAAATTATTTTAATTGTCTCTGATCTATGACTAGTTCATTTTTATGAACCTTAGTATGTCCACATTGTCTGTGGACAGACGGGTCCATTAGTCGGTGAGCACCCCACCTGCAGCACTGGCAGGAGTGGATTTTTTTCTTTTTTCTTTTTTCTTTTGCCACAAAAGTCAGCTAGCAGGCTAGGATTAGCAATATCCATCTATGTATAAATATCATAGCATGTCTCGCTTGTGGGGTGCACACATTCTCTGAGAAACATGCTACGCTTGTAGACTGTGAAACAAAACCACACCTGTGAGGTTGCAGGTGATGAGTTGCATTATTGATGTGTTCCCGCTGGTAGGATAACAGTATGCTATCGTAGGCCTGTGACTCATCTCTCAAGTGTTTTTACGCATACTTTATGTTGTTTGGTACATCCAAGTGTTTTGTGAGGATTTAGAGGAAGATAAAAGAAAGAAAGACGTCTTTGCCATCTGAGTGTTGTTTGTGACGCCCGACTGTCAACTTGTGTTGGGTTTTTTTAAGTTTAAGTTATTGACTCTTATAAACTTTGAGAATTATGCAAATAAAAAGGCTTGTTTTTACATTGCGGCTTTGCTTGTGTTTAAAGAATACCTGTAGCTGCCTAAATAAAATGTACATACTCAGGGCCGAATTTGTACTTTCCAGTACCCTAGGCCGGCTGTCACCAACCACCCCTCCCCCCCATTCTGTCCAACCCTGACTAGTGATCACTAGTTCTAACGGGCTCCCCTCTGTTTTGCTGCTTTGCTCCATGTTCAACAAAGAAGCAGCGCATGCTCTGTCCACTCCATGTCATTTTGCACTCCAGCCTGGATGCACAGCAGCTGATAGCGTTTTAGGCTTGCATACTTCAGAAATGATGCTCATGTATGAGCAGCACTTGGCAAGTATGCATACCCATAACACTCCCAGCCTCGGCTCCTGTGCACATCCGTACAGGAGTGCGAAATTACCAGGAGCCCCAGTGGACAGCGCTGCTTCTTTGACCTCTGTGCGACTTGCTGCAGTCAGAGCCACAAATAGGGAGCAGTGTAGCGCAATGGAGAGAAGCCCATCCAAACCAGAGAACAGGTAAGTAGAAGGATCCGACACTAAACACACTGGCATAGATGTAGTGTAATGCTAGGTACACATGGTGCAATTTTCTGACAGATTTACTGTCAAATCGATTATTTCCATCATTTTCCGATCAATTTGCTGTTCACTTCTATGAAAAATCATTTAGAAAATTGATTGGAAAGCAGATCAGACATATTGGAAATAGTCGATCTGAAAGTAAATCTGTAAGAAAATTGCATCGTGTGTACCTAGCATAAGCTCAGGTGTACAATTTAGCACCTAGGGCAATTTAAGACAGATCTTAAAATCAGTCATCAGGAAGTTTTGTAACAGAATAACACTTTTTAGTGGCTAACCAAAAGAAATACAGTGAGCCTTTGGCTAATAAGCCGTATTCAGACTTTGTTCCTGTATACAAGATGTTAGGACACACAGCTCTATATACAGTCAGCAGGAGATGCATACATTGTTTTGTAAATATAAATAAATGTACATCCTGCTTTCACTGATGGCTAACACAGTACAATGCTTTGCTGCAAAAAAAAAAAAAAAAAAATCAGGAAAGAGTTAAACTGTAGCACAAAGAATGTTGCTGTCATTCTCTAGGAGAAAAAAAAAACAAGCCATAAATTTAACAGATCTGAGGTCTTTAACAGCATTGACGTACTAGTAATAAACTAACATCAGTCAGGGAGAGGGGAGAGCTGCTGATTCCTGCCTGTGAATGTGTGCTGCATGAAAAAACTAATCCGAACTCAAGAGTTCTGCTACTTGAGCCCATATATTATTCTTCTCACAGCAGATTGTTTGCCCCCTCTCATCATACAGAGGACAGGAAGATCATCAGGTGACAGCAGATGCTGACTGTCATAACACAAACTCTGCACAAGTGAGAGAGATGCAGCTATCTCTGGTATTCAAGCAGACCAGAGCAAAGCAGGAGAGGTGATTTACTTTGACATGTGACCTCTTATCTCTCCAAGTCCTGCGCCCTGCTGATTTTTATCGCACTACGCCATGGCCTTTGTGTCCTTCCCAGAAATCTGGCCCTGTACATACTTTCCTAAGAAGTGGAGAAGCTCTTGAACCTATAGAGCTAGGGGTAGGGAACCTATGGCTCGGGAGCCATATGTGGCTCTTTTGATAGCTACATCTGGCTCACAAACAAATCAGTAGGGGTTGAGTCACTAAGCTACACTGCTCAAGCAGCACCCTGTCAGGTCCAGTGACTTTGTAGGACAAGATCCCCCACACTTTGATTGACCCAACAGGCTGCCTGTCAATTGACAGGCAACCTATTGGGCCAAAGTGCGGGGATCTCATCCTACAAAGTGAATCAACCCCAAGTCAGCCAGCTAATTGTACAAGCTGTTAGTCTGTATTTCTCCTGTCTGGGTCTCAGAGAAATTGCTGTTGTTGCTGAAACCCAAGGAAAGCTGAAGACTTGTCTGACATGTCCGCTGCCCGGCGGATCAACTGTATACACATCACCATGGCAACAGGGACATGAGCCCATGCGCACTGTCCCAGTGTGAAACATATTGTATGGCTCTCACAAAATTACATTTTAAAATGTGGCGTTTATGGTTCGCTTAGCCAAAAAGGTTCCTGAATCCACTGCCGTAGAGCCTTCTTGGTCCTCCCTGCATCCCTTCATTCCACCGTGGGGCCACCTTTCAAATTACCTGTCCACTGCATCTTCTTCAGATCTCCTCGGGAGGCTACTGAAGAACTCGGGTCTCTGGGTACTTCTGAAGACGAGTGGCTCCGCCTCCGTACTGCACATGTGCGAGTCACATTACATCTGCGAGTCATGTAAACAGCCTTGTCCAAGGCTATTTACATGAGGACTGATGCCGCTGCAGGAGGTAAAAGAGGAAGACAGATCCTGTGCATCTTCCCAGATGGTGAGTCACTAACCTCTTGTGCTATCTGCATGATGGGAGTCATGCTACCTTATACCTGGGGTCATATATGGCTACCTATATGGGAGATCTGTCCACCTAATTCTGGAGGCAACTCTGGCTATCTAGACTGGGGGGCTGCATCTAGCGGCCTGATATTGGCTATTGGGGGCTATACCTTGCTACCTATCTTTGGGGGCTTTATCTGGATATCAGTACAGGGGGGACCCATCTGGCTAATTATAGTGGGGGACAGGCTGTCTGGCTACCTATACAGGGGGCTACATCTGTCTACCTATTCTGGGGGCTACATCTGGCTGTCTATCCTTGGAGGGATGCATCTGGCTACCTAATACTGAGTGCTCCTCTGGCTTCCTATAGTGGGGGCTACATCTGGCTACCTATGATGGGGGCTACATCTGGCTGTCTATCCTTGGAGGGATGCATATGGCTACCTAATACTGAGTGCTCCTCTGGCTTCCTATACTGGCGGCTACATCTGGCTACCTATGATGGGGGCTACATCTAGCTGTCTATCCCTGGAGGGATGCATATTGCTACCTAATACTGAGTGCTCCTCTGGCTTCCTATACTGGGGGCTACATCTGGCTACCTATGATGGGGGCTACATCTGGCTGTCTATCCTTGGAGGGATGCATATGGCTACCTAATACTGAGGACTCCTCTGGCTACATATACTGGGGGCTACATCTGGCTACCTATTCTGGGGGCTACATATGGCTACCTATACTGGGGGCTACATCTGGCTGTCTATCCTTGGAGGGATGCATATGGCTACCTAATACTGAGAGCTCCTCTGGCTATCTATACTGGGGGCTACATCTGGCTACCTATGATGGGGGGCTACATCTGGCTGTCTATCCTTGGAGGGATGCATATGGCTACCTAATACTGAGTGCTCCTCTGGCTTCCTATACTGAGGGCTACATCTGGCTACCTATGATGGGGGCTACATCTGGCTACCTATTCTGGGGGCTACATATGGCTACCTATTCTGGGGGCTACATCTGGCTGTCTATCCTTGGAGGGATGCATATGGCTACCTAATACTGAGAGCTCCTCTGGCTTCCTATACTGGGGGCTGCATCTGGATACCTATGATGGGGGGCTACATCTGGCTACCTATGATGGGGGGCTACATCTGGCTGCCTATCCTTGAAGGGATGCAGATGACGGAGATGACGTCTCTGAGCACGTAGCCACTCTGCCGAATAGAGCTCCGCCCACCGACGCGTTTCACGCCCACATTGGGCGTTTCATCAGGGTGTGGCCTATACGGCCATTGCCTTCTCTTAAAAGCAGTCTACCCGTATAGGCCACACCCTGATGAAACGCCCAATGTGGGCGTGAAACGCGTCGGTGGGCGGAGCTCTATTCGGCAGAGTGGCTACGTGCTCAGAGACGTCATCTCCGGAGGCTGCACTAAGTCTACCCGCTATTCATCCGCAGTACCAGCGCGCCTGGCGTGGTTGGCGTGGCGTGTTTTGCACAATACGGAATTGTATCATTTATACCGGCAACCCGAAGGGACACCGGGACCACCATGCGCATGGCCCCAAATCTATGGTGACACTCTTGAGGAGTAAGCGGTGATTGGCGGTACATTGAAGGGACCTCTTCACGGGTGAGATCCATCCATATCTGTCTAATGCATTATGCGTGATGTTATGATGCGACAAGTAATCCGGAAAATCCCTTGATGGTTTCAATTGGGACTTGTCAATTATATTATATATGGATCTTTCCATCCTTAGAAACAAGCAAAAGGGAAGAAAAAGGAAGGGGGCCCCCCGATAATTGAGACACTGTGGCAGATTGGAAGGTGTATGTATGCGCGGGCGAAAGTGTGTGTATATATAGTCATATAGGCCTGGATCCATGACTGATTACCACTCAGCTTGCAAGCACTATACCACTCATGCATGATTTATGCTCCGCATTGTTCCTTGGTTTTTAATGTGGGGAGGGTTTCTTTATCTAATTGAGGGTTTCATTTAGGGGTTTGTGCCTTGTTCTGTATCATGCTGTAATAAATGGATTTTGTATATTGGTATGAATTATGGTGGCCTTATAACCTTTATTTCTACAATTATGTACTACTAATGTTCAGGTTGACCCCACCCTGTATTGCATTGGGTATATTTACCAGTTTGCGAGGCACCATTATGTCCTTTTATTTTTAATTACGCGCTTGCGCACACCTGCTGCACATACCCATCGGAAATCAGATAGCCTTAATTGGTTAAAGGGAAAAAGTATTCCCTGAACCAATCAAAGTGGTTCAACAAGAAGCCAATGATCTTTGCTGTCACAACATTGTCTGTTTGCTTGTTCAAAGCACACAGACTAGTGACATCTAGTGGTAAAAAAATACATAAAAAACTAAAAGTAAAGTAAAAATACACATTTACACTACATTTTACACTTTTTACATTAAACATTAAATAAAAATAAATGAATACCTCCTTACCCCACTACCCTGCCAGTCCTCCATAGTTAGGTTAGGGACTGAGCTAACTTTTTTTTTAAATATGTATGACATGGGTATGTTACTGTTATTTTAGTAATAAGGGCTTGTAATTAGTGGCTGGATGTAAAAAAAACAAACCAAAAAAACAGAAAGAAATACACCTTTATTTCCAAATAATATATTGTGGACATACATTGCATTAGGAGTATAATTTAAATGTTGTGATAACCGGGACTAATGGGCAAATAAAATGGGTGGGTTTTATTTATAGTGGCATCGCTTGTGAAATTGGAGAAATAGTGTATTTTTTACTTTTTTTTTCCTCTATAAAATGCAAAGAAAATAAAGTAATTTTTGCCACAATAAAACAAACAAACAAGGTACAGATCATATAATTGTGATTCTTTATTTATTGATTGCATTTATAAAGCGCCAACATATTACACAGCACTGGATAAGGAGTGATAAAGTTATTGGCGAATTGGCGCTGACAGGTGACAACTGCTCTAGTCCGTTAGTGTAAAAAACCCTTGGGGGTGAAGTGGTTAAGTGTATGTTCTCTAAATGGGGCGGAGCCGCATCACTTCCTTTCATGATGAATATTTACCTGTTCTTCTTACAAAGATGATTATGAAGATGATCCATACCTTCCATCCTACAAAAGCCAGAGCCAATTATTTATTCATGTTTTATCAGATTATCCATAATATTACCGCCACAAACTCTAATAGCAGGCATTGAATGCATCATGCCATCTACTCATTGTCCAAAAATATATATATATATAAAGATGAGAGAGAAAAGGAACAGAATTGCGAGTGAAGCCTATAGAAGCTGCGCCTTAGAAAGTGAGCGTACTTTCCCCGCGCTGCGCGGTGGCATCGCACAGCGAGCTGCGCTGAACAATGGGAGTAATTGGACAAGCTGTGTCTGCTGGCGGCCGCCTTTACAAGACAAATTGCCACGTTAAATGCCTAATATTAATATGAAAAGAGGAACAAAAAATATGATTTGCCATAGAGATCCCGTATTGCTGCCAAAAGCTCCGAGTAAGCGATCTGCCAGAACGAGAACTGACTTATAATGATTTTTAGAAGATAATTGTAGTTTTACGTTTTTCTTCAAACCAAAGTGACCCTGAAATAAACCTGAGCGGTAGAAACCGACGGCGTGATGATAAAGTGCGTATTTAAAGGTTACCTTCAGGGAAAACTGCACGATAAAACGATTCTTGTTCTAGAGCAGGGGTGTCAAACTGAAATGCAAAGTGGGCTGATGCTGAACACTGGAACCGAGTTGCATACCATCCTCAAGTTCTAGTGACCACCTCCATCCCTTATAAAGTTCCCTGGTGTCTTATGACTCCCCCCTCCCTCTCCTATACAGGTCCCTGGTGTCTATTGGCCACCCTACCTCCCCTATACAGTTCCCTGACCACCCTTCTTCTCCTATCCAATTCCCTGGTGTCTAGTGCTCGCCCTCACCTATACAATTCCCTGGTGTCTAGCGGTCGCCCTCACCTATACAGTTCCCTGGTGTCTAGTGGTCCCCCTCCCTTCCCTATACCAGGGTGCCTTATGCTGCCCTACCTTTCCTATTCAGTGCCCTGGTGTCTAGTGGTTCCCCTCCCTCCCTATCTAATGCCTCCTCACTCCCCTATACAGTTCCCTGGTGTTTAGTGGTCTTCTCGTCCTTCCCTATACATTTTCCTGATGTCTAGTACTTTCCCCCTCCCTCCCCCATATGGCTTCCTGGTAATCTTGGGCTTCACCTCCATTATTGTTTCTGTGGTAGTCTAGAGTGTGCCAAACAAAATGCAAAGGTTGGAAAACACTTCCTTGCCAAGTTTGATGGCTCTGTGGTTTCGGCCCACAGGGCAGAGTTTGGCATGCATGTTCTAGAGTTATGCCCAGAAAAAGTGTAACTTTGACTGTCTCAAGAGGAGCCTCCTCCTTTTTTGACCTTTTGAAGTCTCCCTCTTGGGGTGAAGGAAAAAATGGGGGTGCGGCATGTGTGAGGAGACCAAAATGACACCAAGAAGAGCCAATATAGTGTAGTAGGTTTCTTACACAGGCATGAATAATTATACTCACAGCAATGACACAACTGTAGGCAAAACCGGCCCCATCACGGTTAAAAATTCACTCTAAGCAGTTTTGGACAAAACAACAAAGGGATATAACCCTCCATACGAGGTGATGTGATTATGTATGTGGTTCAGACAGAGGCACCAAAGTGAAATAAAATAATTAAAAAACAGTTTAAAATAAAAGAGGTAAAAGGTAAACGTACCTCCTCTTGGGGGGAAAAAAACAATGGTGAGGTGAGGTTAAGAATTTTATTGATCCAAATGAACAAAACTCTCCTAGATGGCAATGCTTTTTTCGGACTAGGTTCAGGCTTCTTCAGGCATATAAAGAGAGTAAAATCTCCAATGAGATGGCTTTACTATTGGAGGTTTTACGCTCTTTGAATGCCTGAAGAAGCGGGAACCTGGTCCCGAGAAACGCGTTGCAATCTTGAAGAGTATTGTTCATTTGGATCATTAAAATTATTTTTCTGTTCTTAACCAGCTCGGGGCCACAGTAAGTAGAATCTGAATAGATTGTATGCCCGAAGCTTACTGCGGTCCCGAGCCCATCCCTGCTTGCCATAATTGCAGGCTCGGCTGGCATATGACAGCCAAGCTTCCTCCTATCAGTGAGGAGCCAGTTTTATTGGCTCCTTACCAGGTGATCACTGTGAGCCAATCACAGTGATCACAGACCGTCTGCATGAAAAAAAGACTCTGATTCTTAAAGGGCCAGAGCCTTGCGGTCCGGAAGTAGTTAACCATTGAGTTGTCTCCCTGAGAGGAGGTAATGTATTCTTTGAGGCCTCTGAATATGGCCGGTGCTACCATAGAGGCAAAAGGGGCAATTACCCCAGGGACCCAAGCCTGTAGGGTTCCCAAGGTGTCATCCCTCCAACGTAACTGTTTCTTCATGGGACCCCGGCACAGTCTTCGGAGCCTTCTGTGTGTTTGTGTGTGTGTGTGGGGGGGGGGGGGGGAGTGCCAGCAGCCAGCTCAGGGGCCCTGGGGGAAAAGATGGCTGCAACAAGGGTCCCCTACATTTGCTCTTTGGTCGGGGGGGGTGTCTGTTCAGGGGGCCTCTGGGGTAATTTTGCCTGGGGGCCCCTACTGTTACTAGAACCAGCCCTGCATCTGAAACATATACCGTATTGCTCAGAGGGTGGCCAAAGGCGCTTGGCCGCTACGCGGCCACTATTGTATCTCCACTATTTGCCTGATGAAGCGTGATTGTGACCTGCGAAACGCGTTGCAATGTGGGGTACCTAATAAATGTTATTTTGAATGAAAGTAATGTTTTTCAGTCTGTTTAATCTGTGAGGGAGGTAAGTCCACCAAAACTTCCCCCTTTTAAACGGTTTTTAGACGTTTTTATTCTTGTTGGCACCTCTGTTCAAAAATCTGCATATGGAGTTATACCGGCATGAATATTGGTCTAGAGGTGCAGTAATGTGAGAGGAGCAGGGAGAGGGCAGTTATTCAATATTATTTCACAGCACCATTTCTACTGGACCTTGAGGGTGGAGCTACCCCAGAAAAAAAAAATCAGTTTTATTGAGTACTAGGGCTGCGCACACAGATTTCACAGAATTCTGAGTTTCAACTTTCACATCAATTGCCCTCTTTACCTCTATGGAAGTGCCAGCGCTGCTACTACTCTGGTTCCTACTCTACCTGGAATTAGCATTATAAAAAAAAACCCTGTAGATAAAATTAAAAATACTCACCTCTCCCATAAAGCTTCTGATTGTCCCTGAAACTCATTAAATGGGCGATCTCTTACTCCCCCATGTGGCGCTAATTCCACTGAAGATCCTCTACTTCCCACTTCCAACATGGCAGCCACATTCCATTCCACTAAGTAAGAGGAATTACAGGAAGGTAAGGGAAGAGACTATCATGGCTGCCCCATGCTGCAACCCTCCTACTGCTTCCATCTATGACTAGACATGGCAGAATGACTAAAGCCATGCCGGAGGGGCCCAGAAAACACTATTTAAGGTAAGAGGGAAGTATTGCACTGACCTCTCAAAAATATCGATTAGAAATACTTTTGCCACATAATAATGCGTTTCGTGGTCCTGGGCTACTTCATCAGGTGTTGTGCCATTTTGGTTATGCTCTCACACTGTAATGAGGAGAGAATAGCTCATTTTTGATGGGTAAGTACAATACTTACCTCTTACTTTATAAATAACTATCTGAGCATGTCTAACATAGCTGTCCTGTAGATCTAAGTTTTTTAAAACTTTGTAGTTGGTTCTGTCTTCCCTCCCCTTCTTCCCCAACTACTGACCTCGGCTTGCAGATTTGGAGTGCAACCAGAGGACCTAAAGACACGGGTGGGGACAGGTTTTCTCCACAAGCGGGAAATCCAGTTGCAATCGGGCAACTTTAACCCAGGATTGAACTATATGGGGTATTGGGGATCAGTAGCTGATATCCCCTGTTCTCAGAGAAAACAAAAATGTTTCTTGGAAAAATCATCAATGGGGTCTGTGTGACTGATATTGTTGTGAAACTCCTCCTTTTTAGCCTATCACATTGTTAGTTAGAATGTTTATAGCAGTTGGTGCTGTCTGTTTTTGCTCCCCTTCTGCCAGCAGTAAAGATGATGACCGGCAGGCTCATGGTGGGTCAAACAACATGAATAAATTAAATGGTAAGTATCAATCATTTCTCAATCTATCTTCTATCTTCTATAACTTCTTACTTTGCATCGTCTTCAATGAATTTGTTTCTGTCTACTACTTTCTTTCTGGAAAGTTTATCTGTAGACAGCTCCTGCTTCCCCGAGAGAAATGAGCCAGAGTTTACCATGGATGAGCCAGTGGACAGCTTCATTGCTTGCTGCATGTTCACCATGTGACTTGGGGAAGAAAACAAGTTTAGATTCTAAAAGAAAAGGATAGGCGACCTCTGAGAGCTTTAAAGTGTGTCTGAAACTATATTGAGCCTTTCTGTTCCTCCGATGGTCCCCTCGTTCCATCGCTGGCTCCCCCAGTAGAAATATTCAACCAATTGTTTGGAGACTGCTCTTTCTGCAGCTGAAGGGGCTTTGGAAGTCTTCAGGAACTCAAATGCTACCAAAGATGGCCACTCTGTGCTGCGCATATGCCAGCGCCCTCCCTCACACACTCCTTCACACACTCCCTCACACACTCCCTCACACACTCCCTCACACACTCCCTCACACACTCCCTCACACACTCCCTCACACACTCCCTCACACACTCGCACCTGCCCATCTTTGGGAGCACTTAGGCTTCCACAGACTTCCAAAGCTTCCTGCTGTGGGGGATTTCAACGGAGAGCAAGCTCTGGAACTAGGGGACTGTGATATGCCTCTCCTTAAAGAGAAACCGTGTCCAAGAATTGAACTTCATCCCAATCAGTAGCTGATACCCCCTTTCCCATAAGAAATCTTTTCCTTTTCTCAAATGGATCATCAGGGGGCTCTGTATGGCTGATATTGTGGTGAGACCCCTCCCACAAGAAACTCTGAGGACCGTGGTACTCCTGACAGTTTCCTGTCTGTGAACCTCGTTGCATTGTGGGAAATAGCTGTTTACAGCTGTTTCCAACTGCCAAAAAAGCAAGCAGCAGCTACATCAGCTGCCAGCAGTAAAAATGTCACCATGTGATAAATGTCAGAATGTAAATCAGGGATTTAAAAGCTTTTACAATGGGCAAACACTGACTAAATCATTTATACATAATTATTGTAAAAATGAAGCACTTTTTTATTATATTATTTTTACTGGAGTTCCTCTTTAAAGAGGAGCTGTCAGCCAATCCAAACTATCTCAGAAAAAAAGACACATATATAATAGATAAATACTTGCTCTACTTACATAACACATGTATTGCACTGTCCACATTTTGATTTTAGTGATTTTTCTACAGTAAAAAAAAGAGAAAATCATTCTTAGCATTTCCCATTTTAGCTGTGGCTATTTTGAAGCCAAACCTGATGTCATTTCCTCCCTTACTCTCCTCTGCCTGATTGTGTATGCATAGCCTGCCCTTCACTATAGAAAGTGCATTGTCTCAGCATGAGAAATATTGGCCAATCAGAGAGGAACAGAGGTGTGGGAGGGGAAAACATGAGGGAAAGAGGCTTCAGCCAATCAGGCTGCATTAGTTAAGTCTGAGGGGGGAGTAGAGAAACAAAAAAGGACAACCCAGCATGCCCTGCAACTTCCCTTTTGTGTACCAAATTTTGTGTGTACCAAATAAGAGTCAGGTAAACTGGGGAATGATCATTTATCAACAAGAAAAGTAATAGAGATTATAACTTTTGGATCGCCTGGTTAGCATCCTTATTACTGGTTTACCAGATAAAAATAAAGAATTCATTTTTAATTTTAAAAAATTAAACTTAAAATTTTTAAAATTAAAAAGGAGTAATTATAATGTTTTCTCCTTACAGGTTTTATAGTTTTTACCTAGAGATGACTTTTTAATGAATAATCCTAGTCGTGACCAGGGCCGGTTTAAGCAACAATGGGGCCCCAGGGCAAAATAAACCTGGCCCCCCCCCCCAACATATACCCCGGAACAAAAATCGGCATTAAGAGACCTTTTTTGCAGCTGGTATAGTCAGGGTGTGAAGCCCCAATCGGTCGGAGCTCCACATTCTGGCTATTCCAGCCTGCATGGGGGACAAGGGGTTAAAAAGTTTCAGGAGGGGGACCCCACATTTTTTTTTTAAATTCCCACACTCTAAACATAAAAAAAAAATTGGGAAAATAGGAAAACATGCCAGGGATCTTCATACAGCCATATTGCGGCTGTATAGCGATCCCTGGCCAAAGCGCTGCGGCTGCGTATAGACCCCCTGGAAACCCTGTCAGAAATTTATTGCGCTTTCGTTTGATGCATGTAAAATTACACTACCGTTAGGTTTGCTACTAAAAGTGACATTTACCGCATTTAAAAGTATACTTTTTTCCCTTCGAAACTTTAAAAATCGATTTTCGTAAAAACTAAGGTCTTTTTGAAAAATTGTTTTTTCCTCTTATTCCTAATGATCTCCTTAACATACCCTGCAAATTTAGGGTTTCTAGCATTTAAGGTGGATTTGCTATTAACCATTAAAGTCGGCAGGTTTTTAAATGTGTTTTTTTTCCCTTTGAAAATTTAAAATCGATTTTCTCAAAAACGATAAGGCCGATTTTGAAAAAAAATTTTTCCTCTTGTAGCCACTGGAGGCCCCTACAAGCTCTGGGGCCCTGGGGCAGCTGCCTCCTTTGCCTTAATGGTAGCGCCGGCCCTGGTCGTGACTCTTCTGAAACAGCAGCTAATAAAATATCTTCTCTGCCTATTTTAACTTCTCACCACCAGCTGCCATCAGGATACAAGGACTAAGCAGTTTTGGCTTGTCCACTCTCGTCCAATCATCACTGGTGTGAGATGAACCTTTCGGCCTGTCAGTTCTGCTCATCACCGGATAAAGTAAGTGACATGAAGGCCTCCTTGCCCATTAAATCTGTCTTCGTCAGACCAACATGATGCTGTCACCCTCCGTATTAACTTGCAAGTCCCGCCGTTTGATATGAAGAATACAGGCTAAAACAACATCTTTCCCGTCTTTGAAGCCTAATAGGCCCAGACGGTCAGCTTGTCCAAGAACAGCGATAGAATAGAGATAAATACAGGCTCGGAAAGAAAAAGACCCTTTAAGAAAAAATGTGAAACAAAGCAAAACAGAAGTGATCAGATTTCAGTTTCCAGCACGACTTGGTGACACTGTAAGAGAAAGAGAGACGGAGGTAATATATAGCCCGTCACGTCTGTCACTGCTTGGGACATTGTTAGCGGAGAGAAGCTATGAGAATAAATGAGTGTTCTGCTGCTATACCTGAGCTAGGCAGTGCAGGGAGGGAAGTGACAGCTTCTAAAAAGAACTTGTCACTTTCTCTGCAGGACAATTAAAGAAAAAAAATGTCTTTTGTTCCTTCCGGGCTCTGGATAACAGTAAATTGTTAAACGTGTTGCTTATGTAGCGATTGTACATTTCCTGTATGTATCTGCTGGGGTAGGGTGGGGGCTACAGGTGTTCAGATTAACCTATTGGGGACCGGCTGCCAGGTGTTTTTGCATGGGAAAGGGGGAGGCGCGTTTGGGGGGTCAGGCAGCTGGATCCCTAGTGCTGCGTGCTGGGCATGGTGTCCCCCCATAAGCCAGATGTCCCCCCTTTTGCCAGCAGCCTTCACTCACCTTCCAGGCTCCAGCGATGAGCCGCAGTAGCCCCCTCCGCTCCGGCCGGCATCTCAGCTCCTACTGCCGCTCAGTTCCGGGTTGCGGTCTGATGGCGTGCGCTGATCGTCGTGAGAACAGCAGGGAGGTGAGTGGATCCTCTTCTTCCCTCCCCCTGCCGCCGCAGCTCTGTAAGTGATCACTACGATCCGCCGGCGATCGTAGTGATCAACAGCCATACGCAATGGCTGCTGATCACTGAAGGGAGATGTCAGCTGTCATATAACAGTTTAATCTCCTCTCTCGGGTGCGCATGATCGTGTCGGGAGTGGAAACGGCGGGTGGCATAGATCCTACGCCACATCAGGCTAAAACAGCCACAAGTGCGGCGTAGGATCTACTATGGGCGGTCCCCAAAAGGTTAAAGTGGACTTCCGGACGCTACAAACAAAAACAAAACTACTACATGTCGGATTTCCTCAGCCGAAAGAAGATTGCACACCTGATTCCACCGGCCCCACCGTTTTTGTTAATTTGCATTCGTCGCTCATCTAATGCAAGTCAGTGCCATCGCATCAGGTGCGAATATCCTAGCAAGAAAAATCCAGCATTTTTTTTTGTAACGGACGTGTGATTTGCATGACAGTGTATGGAAATGCAGAAAAATTACAATTTTTTTTTTCACTAAAATCACATCAGAGTTTTTACCTAAAGCCAAATTGACAGAGCCTGTAATGAAAGGCTATTTTTGAATGATGGAGGATTGGGAGGGGTTGCGATGTTTAATAGTCACCTGACGTCTTTTCTTCAGGCAGGTAATCACACAGCCTCCCTTTCAGACCGGGCCCTGGCAATTTCTTTTAATTGCTGCCATGGCTCTGACCACGCCCAAATGTGTGGCCCCCAGCTCCACCGCCACAGCCTAATTGGTGGCTGCTGAGCTGACGTTGGGCCGCAGTCACGCAGGTTGAGGTTTCCGAAGACCTTCGGCAATCTTTAGAAACATGGCAGCCGCACTGTGGTGGAGAGGGGCGGAGCATCACCTGTGTCCTGAAGATGCAAGGACAGGTACGTGTTAAATCCTGCAACTCCCCCTTCCCCAATCCATCCTCATTTGTATAGAACCAACACAAGTACTATTTAATTATATACAGTAGTGCACAAAAGTTTTAGGCAGGTGGGGAAAAAATGCTATAAACAAAGAATGCTTTCAAAAATGGAAGTGTTAATCATTTATTTTCATTAATCAACAAAATGCAGTGAATGAATAAAAGAGAAATCTAAATCAAATCAATATTTGATGTGCCTTCAAAACAGCATCAATTCTTCTAGGTACATTTGCACATGTTTTTGAAGGAACTCGGCTGGTAGGTTGCTCCAAACAGCTGGGAGAATTAGCCACAGAACAGATCTTCTATGGTGGATGTAGGCTTCCTCACATCCCTCTGTCTCTTCGTGTAATCCCAGACACACCCAATGTGGGGATCAGGGATCTATGGGGGCCATAGCATCACTTCCAGGACTTTATTACGCTGAAAATAGTTCTTAATGACTTTGGCTGTATGTTTTGGGCCGTTTTCCTGCTGCTAAATAAATGTAGGGCCAATCATACGCCTCCCTGGTGGTATTGAATGATTGATAAGTATCTGCCTGTATTTCTCAGCATTGAGAACACTATTAATCCTGACCGAATCTCTAACTCCAATTGCAGTTTCAAGGAACCTCCACCATGCTTCACTGCTGCCTTCAGACACTCAATATTGTACCACTCCCCAACCCTGTGACGCACAAACTTAAATTCAAATTTTGACTCATCAGTCTATAGCACCTGCTGCCATTTTTCTGCACCCCAGTTCCTGTTTTCGTGCATACTTTTGGCATTGTTTCCATGTCAGAGATATGGCTTTTTGGCTGCAACTCTTCCATGAAGACCACTTCTGGCCAGACTTCTCCAGAAAGTAGATGGGTGTATCGGGTCCCACTGGTTTCTGACATTTCGAGGCTGATGGCACTGCTCGACATCTTCCGATTTCAAAGGGTAGTAAGCTTGATGTGTGTTTCATCTGCTGCAATAAGTTTCCTTGGCCGACCACTGCGTCTGCGATCCTCAGCATTGACCGTTTCTTTGCGCTTCTTCAAAAGAGCTAGAACAGCACATCTTGAACCCCCAGTCTGCTTTGAAACCTTTCTCTGGGAGAGACCTTGCTGATGCAGTATAACTTGCCTTGGGTCTTGTTGCTGTGCTCAATATTGCCATCACATGAAACTGTCTTCCAAAACCTCACCTTGGTGGCAAAGTTTGGCTGCTCCTCACCGAGTTTTAAGCCTCCTACACAGCTGTTTCTGTTTCAGATAAATGACCAATGTTGCGAAAAAGTGTAAAATTTTAAAAAAATGTAAACACATACAAATAAGAAGTACGTTTCTCCCAGAGTATAATTAGCCATACATTACTTTTCTCCCATGTTGCTGTCACTGACAGTAAGTAGTAGAAATCTGACATTACCGAAAGGTTTTGGGCTAGTCCATCTCTCCATAGGGGAATCTCAACATGGCCTTTATTCTTTATAAAGAAACTCCCTGAAAAAGATTTATACAAAGATGTTGGCCAGCCTCCCTGCTCACAGCAAACTTTTTTGGGCAGTTGGATGGAGCAACTACCATTTACTACGTACTTTTGAAAATAAAGAAAACCCTGAGAATCCCCTATGGGGAGATGAGCTGGTCTAAAACCTGTCGGTTCTGTCAAATTTCTATTACCTACTGTAAGTAACAGCAACATAGGAGAGAAGTAATTTATCTCTCATTTTACTCCGGTAAAAATGTACTTCTTATTTGTATGTGTTTACATGTACTTTAACCACTTTACCCCCAGCGGTGCGGATTTCACCGTCCCTTTTTCCACCCTGTTAACACCAGGGACGGAGAAATCCGCCCCTGACACTACTTCCGCCGCTGTCCGCGCTCCCGTCCGCGTGCCCCCGCACTCGTGCACGCCGCCGCCCGCTCACCTGGAGATCAATGAACGGGAAAAACCGTTCCCGTTCGTTGATCCAAGCCCCCGCAATGATCAGCTGCTTCTACGAGAAGCAGCGCGATCATTGTGAAAGAAAAAAAAGTTTCCCAGCCTCATAACACTTCCTGCAAGCGTCCTTCCGGACGCTTGCAGGACGCATAAACAAAACGTTACTGTGGCCATCTTGTGGCCAAATAGTAAAACTACACCCTAAAGCATTTTTCATATACAAATACATTAGTTATAAACTAAAAATTAACTCATTACCTCTAACACTCCCCAATTATAATTTTTTTGTAATTAAAAAAAAATTACAATTAAAAAAAATACATAAATAGTTACCTTAGTGACTGAACTTTTTAAATATTTATGTCAAGAGGGTATAACACTGTTACTTTATAAACTACTAGCTGGACGCCCGGCGTTGCCCGGGTATGTATTTGGCTGGTGTTGGCCCCGCCCACTTTTCCTAACCCTAACACAATTACTCAATGACCTAGTTTGTGAGCTTTGTGGTCTTTGGCATCAATGATTTGCATTTAAATAAAATTAATCTGATTGGCTGTGGCTCCACCCCTTTTCTGAATTTGAACGCCAATCACCCAATGGCCAACTGTACCAGGTACAGGTCATTAGCAGTGCAAGAGGCTTGTGCCATTAACCTCCCTGCCGGTTATCCCGAGCTCAGCTCGGGGTAACCTGCCGCGGAGGATTCCTCAGGCCCTGCTGGGCCGATTTGCATAAATTTTTTTTGTTACACGCAGCTAGCACTTTGCTAGCTGCGTGTAACTTACGATCGCCGCCGCTCCGCGCCGATTCGCCGCAACCCGCCGCATCAGAGGGTGCCCCCCCCCCGAGACCCGTGCGCTGCCTGGCCAATCAGTGCCAGGCAGCGTCGAGGGGTGGTTCAGGACTCCCTCTGACGTCACAACGTCGATGACGTCGGTGACGTCAACGCGCCTGTCGCCATGGCGACGGGGGAAGCCCTCCTGGAAATCCCGTTCAGAACGGGATTTCCGGATGGGTAAATGCGCCGGCGGCGATCGGCGCATTCGGGGGGACGCCGCAGGGAGGGGGGAAGCATGTAGCTAGCGCTAGGCTAGCTACATGCTAAACAAAAAAAAAATGCCAAAAAACACCCTCCCTGTAGTGCGCAGCAATTTTTTGTAACGGCAGGGAGGTTAAAAGTGCAAGAATGTCAGCAATTCAATATTCCCCTTAAAGATTAATAAGTAATTTTTGATTGCCTTTTGTAGGCTCCACCTACTTTTCTGAATATTAACCCCAGTCACCCAGTAACCAGCTGTGCAAAGTTTGAGAACCCTGCCATTAACAGTGTAAGAATGGCTGCTGTTTACATTTTCCCAGTAAAATTTGTATTTGTCTCCGCCCACTTATGACCCGGCGTTGCCTGCTTATGTATTTGGCTGGTGTTGGCTGTGCCCACTTTTCTAACCCTAACGCACAATTAATCAATTACTCAATTACCAAGTTTGTGAGCTTTGCGGTGTTTGGCATCAATAATTTGCATTGGAATGAAACAAATCTAATTGGCTGTTTGTGGTTCCACCCCCCTTTCTGAAATTGAACCCAGTCACCCAATGATCAACTGTACCAGGTTTGAGACGTGTGCCATTAACAGTGCAAGAATGGCAGCAATGTAAATATTCCCCTTGAAAATCAATAGGATAATTTTAATTGGCTTTTACAGACTCCACCCACCTTTCTGAATATTAATCCCAGTCATCCAGCGACCAACCGTGCAAAGTTTGAGAACCCTGCCGTCAACAGTGTAAGAATGGCTGCAGTTTACATTTTCCAGTGAAATTTGTATTTGTCTCCACCCCCTTTCTGGTTATGGGAATAAAAAGTATCCTATACTTTATTCCAGGCAGTGTACTATGTGTGCGCCAAATTTCATTCAAATCCGTTCAGCCATTTTTGCGTGATCGAGTAACAAACATCCAAACATCCAAACTTCTAAACATCCAAACATCCAAACATCCGAACTTTCCCATTTATTATATTAGTAGGATGGGCTTGTAATTAGGGATGGACGCAACACTGAAAACAATGCACCTTTATTTCCAAATAAAATATTGCCGCCAAACATTGTTATAGGTACATAATGTTAACGGTTTTATAACCGGAACAAATGGGCAAATAAATTTCATGGGTTTTAGTTACAGTAGCATGCATTATTTAAAAACTATAAAGGCCGAAAACTGAAAAATAATAAATTTTTTCCCACATTTTTTCCTATTTTCCCATTAAAACACATTTAAAGGGAACCTTAACTGGCGAGCAAAAAAAAATTCACTTACCTGGGGGCTTTCCCAAGCCTCCCGCAGCCGTCCGGTGCCCGCGCCGGTCCTTCGGTGCCCTCCGGTCTCCCTCCGCCGCTAAGTTTCGTTTTCGGACGACTGCCAGTCGTCCTCGGGCCTCTTCCGCACTCCTCGTCGTAAACTGCAGTAAAGCGCGTCCGCATGACGCCGAACGCGTCATGTGCATGACGCCAAACGCGTCATGCGGCGCGCTTTACTGCAGTTTACGACGAGGAATGCGGAAGTGGCCCGAGGACGACTGGCAGTCGTCCGAAAACGAAACTTAGCGGCGCAGGGAGACCGGAGGGCACCGAAGGACCGGCGCGGGCACCGGACGGCTGCGGGAGGCTTGGGAAAGCCCCCAGGTAAGTGAAATTTTTTTTGCTCGCCAGTTAAGGTTCCCTTTAAAATAAAATAATTCTTGGTATAATGTCCCAGCTAAAGAAAGCCTAATTGGTGGCGAAAAAAAAAAGATATAGTTCATTTCATTGTGATAAGTAATGATAAAGTTATAGACGAATGAATGGAAGGAGCGCTGAAAGGTGAAAATTGCTCTGGTGCTCAAGGGGTAAAACCCCTCAGTTGTGACGTGGTTAAATTTTACGATTTTCGAAATAGTGGTTCTTTAAAGGGAACCAGAGACGAAGCACCCTTGTGTATTTTACCATGTATATCAGTAAGAACATTAGAGAAAACACTTACCATGCTTTCTGTTTCATCCTCACTGCTAAAAGTGTCTGTTATCAGCAGTCACAAGAATCCCAGACTGAGCAATTAAATCTGGCTTTGCTGGGAATGATTATTGCTGAGTCATTATAGCAAAGCCACAAGGGGGCAGGCTTGGGCTTGAAATAACACCACAGAAGACAGACTTAGCTATAATCTTTCTGTAGCAAAGCTAGACGGAGCAGCCTGACTGTTCAGTCGGGGATTCTTATCAGAGGTGATTATAGTCAGATTACACAGAGAACAATGAAACAAAGGGCAGATTAGGTGTTTACTGTCATGTTCCCACTGATTTATAAGGTAAAATACAAGAGGGTGCTTCATCTCTGGTTCTCTTTAAGGACTGTGTTACAATCTACATGTAGCACCTGTTTTGTGTTACTTTAACCACTTCCCGACCGCCTAACGCACAGAGGCGGCCGGAAAGTGGAGCCCTTAAGGACCGGCTCACCCACAGAGGCGGCGGTCCATTTAAGGGCATGGGCGGAGCGATCGCGTCATCCGTGACGCGATCCTCCGCCGGCGCCTGTCACCGCTCGCTCGCCGCAACATCCCGCCAGCTATACGGAAGCGCCGGCGGGATGTTAACCCCGCGATCGCCGCATACAAAGTGTATAATACACTTTGTAATGTTTACAAAGTGTATTATACAGGCTGCCTCCTGCCCTGGTGGTCCCAGTGTCCGAGGGACCACCAGGGCAGGCTGCAGCCACCCTAGTCTGCACCCAAGCACACTGATTTCTCCCCCCCCTGCCCCAGATCGCCCACAGCACCCATCAGACCCCCCCCCCCCTGCCCACCCCCCAGACCCCTGTTTGCACCCAATCACCCCCCTAATCACCCATCAATCACTCCCTGTCACTATCTGTCAACGCTATTTTTTTTTATCCCCCCCCCTGCTCCCTGCCCCCTCCTGATCACCCCCCACCCCTCAGATTCTCCCCAGACCCCCCCCCAGACCACCCCCCCTGTTTACTGTATGCATCTATCCCCCTGATCACCTGTCAATCACCTGTCAATCACCTGTCAATCACCCGTCAATCACCCATCAATCACCCGTCAATCACCCCCTGTCACTGCCACCCATCAATCAGCCCCTAACCTGCCCGTTGCGGGCAATCTGATCACCCCCCCACACCAATAGATCGCCCACAGATCCGACATCAGATCACCTCCCAAATCCATTGTTTACATCTATTCTCTCCTCTAAACACCCACTAATTACCCATCAATCACCCATCAATCACCCCCTATCACCACCTGTCACTTTTACCTATCAGATCAGACCCTAATCTGCCCCTTGCGGGCACCCAATCACCCGCCCACACGCTCAGATTGCCCTCTGACCCCCCCCTTATCAATTCACCAGTGCATTAATTACATCTGTTCTTCCCTGTAATAACCCACTGATCACCTGTCAATCACCTGCCAATCACCTATCACCCATCAATCACCCCCTGTCACCCCCTGTCACTGCCACCCATCAATCAGCCCCTAACCTGCCCCTTGCGGGCAATCTGATCACCCACCCACACCATTAGATCGCCTGCAAACCCGCCGTCAGATTACCTCCCAAATGTATCGTTTACATCTGTTATCTTCTCTAAACACCCACTAATTACCCATCAATCACCCATCAATCACCCCCTATCACCACCTGTCACTGTTACCTATCAGATCAGACCCTAATCTGCCCCTTGCGGGCACCCAATCACCCGCCCACACGCTCAGATTGCCCTCAGACCCCCCCCCCCTTATCAATTCGCCAGTGCATTAATTACATCTGTCCTTCCCTGTAATAACCCACTGATCACCTGTCAATCACCTGCCAATCACCTATCACCCATCAATCACCCCCTGTCACTGCCACCCAACAATCAGCCCCTAACCTGCCCCTTGCGGGCAATCTGATCACCCACCCACACCAATAGATCGCCCACAGATCCGACATCAGATCACCTCCCAAATCCATTGTTTACATCTATTCTCTCCTCTAAACACCCACTAATTACCCATCAATCACCCATCAATCACCCCCTATCACCACCTGTCACTTTTACCTATCAGATCAGACCCTAATCTGCCCCTTGCGGGCACCCAATCACCCGCCCACACGCTCAGATTGCCCTCTGACCCCCCCTTATCAATTCACCAGTGCATTAATTACATCTGTTCTTCCCTGTAATAACCCACTGATCACCTGTCAATCACCTGCCAATCACCTATCACCCATCAATCACCCCCTGTCACCCCCTGTCACTGCCACCCATCAATCAGCCCCTAACCTGCCCCTTGCGGGCAATCTGATCACCCACCCACACCATTAGATCGCCCGCAGATCCGACATCAGATCACCACCCAAGCGCAGTGTTTCCATCTATTCTCTCCTCTAAACACCCACTAATTACCCATCAATCACCCATCAATCACTCCCTATCACCACCTGTCACTGTTACCTATCAGATCAGACCCTAATCTGCCCCTTGCGGGCACCCAATCGCCCGCCTACACGCTCAGATTGCCCTCAGACCCCCCCTTATCAATTCGCCAGTGCAATATTTACATCTGTTCTCCCCTGTAATAACCCACTGATTACCTGTCAATCACCTATCAATCACCCATCAATCACCCCCTGTCACTGCCACCCATCAATCACCCCCTGTCACTGCCACCCATCAATCACCCGCTGTCACTGCCACCCATCAATCAGCCCCTAACCTGCCCCTTGCGGGCAAACTGATCACCCACCCACACCAATAGATCGCCCGCAGATCCGACATCAGATCACCACCCAAGCGCAGTGTTTCCATCTATTCTCTACCCTAAACACCCACTAATTACCCATCAATCACCCCCTGTCACTGCTACCTATCAGATTAGACCCCTATCTGCCCCTAGGGCACTCAATCACCCGCCCACACCCTCAGAATGCCCTCAGACCCCAGCCCTGATCACCTCGCCAGTGCATTGCTTGCATCTATTCCCCCCTCTAATCACACCTTGAGACACCCATCAATCACCTCCTGTCACCCCCTAGCACACCTACCCATCAGATCAGGCCCCAATTTGCCCCGTGTGGGCTCCTGATCACTCGGCCAAACCCTCAGACCCCCTTCCGATCACCTCCCCAGTGCATGGATTGCATCTATTTTCCCCTCTAACCACCCCCTGAGACACCCATCAATCACCTCCTGTCACCCCCCTAGCACTCCTATCCATCAGATCAGGCCCAATACAACCTGTCATCTAAAAGGCCACCCTGCTTATGACCGGTTCCACAAAATTCGCCCCCTCATAGACCACCTGTCATCAAAATTTGCAGATGCTTATACCCCTGAACAGTCATTTTGAGACATTTGGTTTCCAGACTACTCACGGTTTTGGGCCTGTAAAATGCCAGGGCGGTATAGGAACCCCACAAGTGACCCCATTTTAGAAAAAAAAGACACCCCAAGGTATTATGTTAGGTGTATGACGAGTTCATAGAAGATTTTATTTTTTGTCAAAAGTTAGCGGAAATTAATTTTTATTGGTTTTTTTTCACAAAGTGTCATTTTTCACTAACTTGTGACAAAAAATAAAATCTTCTATGAACTCGCCATACACCTAACGGAATACCTTGGGGTGTCTTATTTCTAAAATGGGGTCACTTGTGGGGTTCCTATACTGCCCTGGCATTTTAGGGGCCCTAAACCGCGAGGAGTAGTCTAGAAAACAAATGCTTCAAAATGACCTGTGAATAGGACGTTGGGCCCCTTAGCGCACCTAGGCTGCAAAAAAGTGTCACACATGTGGTACCGCCGTACTCAGGAAAAGTAGTATAATGTGTTTTGGGGTGTATTTTTACACATACCCATGCTGGGTGGGAGAAATTTCTATGTAAATGGACAATTGTGTGTAAAAAAAATCAAACCATTGTCATTTACAGAGATATTTCTCCCACTTAGCATGGGTATGTGTAAAAATACACCCCAAAACGCATTATACTACTTCTCCTGAGTACAGCGGTACCACATGTGTGGCACTTTTTTACACCCTAAGTACGCTAAGGGGCCCAAAGTCCAATGAGTACCTTTAGGATTTCACAGGTCATTTTGCGACATTTGGTTTCAAGACTACTCCTCACGGTTTAGGGCCCCTAAAATGCCAGGGCAGTATAGGAACCCCACAAATGACCCCATTCTAGAAAGAAGACACCCAAAGGTATTCCGTACGGAGTATGGTGAGTTCATAGAAGATTTTATTTTTTGTCACAAGTTAGCGGAAAATGAAACTTTGTGAAAAAAAACTATTAAAATCAATTTCCGCTAACTTGTGACAAAAAAATAAAAACTTCTATGAACTCACCATACTCCTAACGGAATACCTTGGGGTGTCTTCTTTCTAAAATGGGGTCATTAGTGGGGTTCCTATACTGCCCTGGCATTTTAGGGGCCCTAAACCGTGAGGAGTAGTCTTGAAACAAAAATGACCTCTGTAAATGACAATCTTTTGATTTTTTTACACACAATTGTCCATTTACAGAGGTATTTCTCCCACCCAGCATGGGTATGTGTAAAAATACACCCCAAAACACATTGTACTACTTCTCCCGAGTATGGCGATACCACATGTGTGGCACTTTTTTGCACCCTAACTGCGCTAAAGGGCCCAAAGTCCAATGAGTACCTTTAGGATTTCACAGGTCATTTTGAGAAATTTCCTTTCAAGACTACTCCTCACGGTTTAGGGCCCCTAAAGTGCCAGGGCAGTATAGGAACCCCACAAATGACCCCATTTTAGAAAGAAGACACCCCAAGGTATTCCGTTAGGAGTATGGTGAGTTCATAGAAGATTTTATTTTTTGTCAAAAGTTAGCGGAAATTGATTTTAATTGTGTTTTTTCACAAAGTGTCATTTTCCGCTAACTTGTGACAAAAAATAAAATCTTCTATGAACTCGCCATACTACTAACGGAATACCTTGGGGTGTCTTCTTTCTAAAATGGGGTCATTTGTGGGGTTCCTATACTGTCCTGGCATTTTAGGGGCCCTAAACCGTGAGGAGTAGTCTTGAAACGAAATTTCTCAAAATGACCTGTGAAATCCTAAAGGTACTCATTGGACTTTGGGCCCTTTAGCGCAGTTAGGGTGCAAAAAAGTGCCACACATGTGGTATCGCCGTACTCAGGAGAAGTAGTATAATGTGTTTTGTGGTGTATTTTTACACATACCCATGCTGAGTGGGAGAAATATCTCTGTAAATGGACAATTGTGTGTAAAAAAAATTAACAAATTGTCATTTACAGAGATATTTCTCCCACCCAGCATGGGTATGTGTAAAAATACACCCCAAAACACATTATACTACTTCTCCTGAGTACGGCAATACCACATGTGTGGCACTTTTTTGCAGCCTAACTGCGCTAAGGGGTCCAAAGTCCAATGAGCACCTTTAGGCTTTACAGGGGTGCTTACAATTTAGCACCCCCCAAAATGTCAGGACAGTAAACACACCCCACAAATGATCCCATTTTGGAAAGTAGACCCTTCAAGGTATTCAGAGAGGGGCATGGTGAGTCCGTGGCAGATTTCATTTTTTTTTGTCGCAAGTTAGAAGAAATGGAAACTTTTTTTTTTTTTCTCACAAAGTGTCATTTTCCGCTTACTTGTGACAAAAAATAATATCTTCTATGAACTCACTATGCCTCTCAGTGAATACTTTGGGATGTCTTCTTTCCAAAATGGGGTCATTTGGGGGGTATTTATACTATCCTGGAATTCTAGCCCCTCATGAAACATGACAGGGGGTCAGAAAAGTCAGAGATGCTTGAAAATGGGAAAATTCACTTTTTGCACCATAGTTTGTAAACGCTATAACTTTTACCCAAACCAATAAATATACACTGAATGGGTTTTTTTTAATCAAAAACATGTTTGTCCACATTTTTCGCGCTGCATGTATACAGAAATTTTACTTTATTTGAAAAATGTCAGCACAGAAAGTTAAAAAAATCATTTTTTTGCCAAAATTCATGTCTTTTTTGATGAATATAATAAAAAGTAAAAATCGCAGGAGCAATCAAATAGCACCAAAAGAAAGCTTTATTAGTGACAAGAAAAGGAGCCAAAATTCATTTAGGTGGTAGGTTGTATGAGCGAGCAATAAACCGTGAAAGCTGCAGTGGTCTGAATGGAAAAAAAGTGGCCGGTCCTTAAGGGGTAGAAAGCCCTAGGTCCTCAAGTGGATAATACTACACAATCCCTGACTGTGCAAGGATACCTATAGAGTGGATGCTGGTTTGAAGGCACAAGATAGTAACAACAAATATTGATTTGATTTAGATTTTACTTTTGTTCACTCACTTTGCATTTTGTAATTTGATACCAGTAAACAATCATTATTCATATTTTTGAAAACATTTTTTGTTTATAGCATTGCTTCACACCTGCCTAAACGTTTTGCACAGTACTGTAGACTCTTAATGTAAATTAACTCAATTGGTACACTTTATTCCCATCCTTTAAAGAGACACTGAAGGAGAAAAAAAAATATGATTTAAAGGGTTACTGTAGGGGGTCGGGGGAAAATGAGCTGAACTTACCCGGGGCTTCTAATGGTTCCCCACAGACATCCTGTGCCCGCGCAGCCACTCACCGATGCCCCGGCCCCGCCTCCGGTTCACTTCTGGAATTTCTGACTTTAAAGTCAGAAAACCACTGCGCCTGCGTTGCCGTGTCCTCGATCCCGCTGATGTCATCAAGAGCGCACAGCACAGGCCCAGTATGGTCTGTGTCTGCGCAGGACACTCCTGGTGACATCAGCGGGAGCGAGGACACGGCAACGCAGGCGCAGTGGTTTTCTGATTTTAAAGTCTGAAATTCCAGAAGTGAGCCGGAGGCGGGGCCGGAGCATCGGTGAGTGGCTGCGCCAACACAGGATGTCTGCGGGGGACCATTAGAAGCCCCGGGTAAGTTCAGCTTATTTTCCCCCGACCCCCCTACAGTATCCCTTTAATGAATTGGTTGTGTAGTACAGATCGGTAATAGAGTTTTAGTAGCAAAGAAAATAGTCTCATATTTTTATTTTTTTTATAACATTGCATCATTCTCTAATATTTGCAGTTTACACACAACTCAGAAGTCTAAATTATTCCACAGAGCAGGCTAATGACCTTTGGAACTAAAAAAAAAAACAAAATACAGTGACAGACACTTGAGATAATAAGCTTCAGAAGACAAAGCTCTCTGCAACTTTGAAAGTCGGAGAGATCAGTGAAGCTCTTTTGCATAGATAACAACTGGAGTTTCTTAACTCTTCCTGTGCTGGAAACAATATTAGACTCATATCTCTGCTGCTAATGTTTTATTTCTTATACAAATTATTATATCATAAGTGTATTTTCACTTCAGATTCCCTTTAAATTGATATATCTCTTGTTTTCAAACAATACTATGAAGAAAAATGATCAAGGATAGAAATGACCAGTGTGGTTTGAGTTATAAAACAACAGATTTTTCTAATGACATTTTTATGATATGCATGACTAGGGGTGGGGCCTGGGTGTGATTAGGGGTGTGGCAGGGGCATGGCTTAAGTGTTCCATTTTCTTATCTTGGGATCTATGCATCTCTGTACTCACACTCCCGGACTACGTTTCCTGGGCATACATTGGAGCGCGCACACAACACGGCTGGAAAGTTGCTGTGGCTGGTGGGGTGGAGAACATGGCGCATCCTGTACAGGAAGGGGGCAAGAGGAGCAGCACTCCATAGGTTAGTAGTAAGGCTCACCCCAACCCCACATTGGCACACTTCACTACTAAGCTCTCTTATGGGAAGGTTCATTTAGCCAGTTCTTAGTTTTAGTACAGTATATCAACGCCCCTTTAGACTTTATCTTACCTTGGCCTCAGGGGCATAGCTATACATACTCCACCGTTACCTCCCACCATGTGATCGGTGAAAGGGAACCTGTGTTCCCAAAGCCAATCAAAGTATTTGTAATCAATCATCACCAGCATCAGTAAGACACCATTAGTCATTAACAAAGTGAAAGTAAAAACACACCCACGCTACTTCCTCTGTACTGTTCACAGTACACAGAAACAAAGTGGGTGGGTGGCATCTAGTAGTCAAATAGTATAAATACACCTATATACAATAAATTAAATTTAAAAAATCCCCTAATAATTAACTAATTTCCTCCCTCCCTTTATCATAGTCACCGAAATAAGTGACATAAAAAAAGTACATAAATAGTTAACTTAGAGACTCAATTTTTTTTTTAATATGTATGTTATAAAGGTATATTACTCTTATTTTAGCCAATAAAGGCTTGTAATTAATGATATAGTGTAAACAAACAACGAAACTGAAAAAAATACACTTTTATCTCCAAATAAAATATTGTTGTTATACATTGTAATAGGGACATACAGGTAATTGAAATGATGTAGCCAGAACAAATGGGCAATGAAAATGTGTGGGTTTTATCCACAGTAATGGCTAAAAACTTAGAAATAATGATTTTTTTCCCCAATTATTCTTGTTAAAATGCATATAAAATAAAAAGAATATTAGCAAAAAGTACCACCCAAAGAAATCCTAATGGGTGGCAAAAAAAAAACAAAATATAGATCATTTTGGTGTGATAAGTAATGATAAAGATATTGGTGAAAGAAAGGGAGGAGCACTGAAAGGTAAAAATGGCTCTGGTGGTCCATAAGGGAAACACAACCTACATCCTGGTGTTTGGTTCCCTTTAAATAAAGTGCACTTTCCCTTTCATTTTCCCAGAACTGGAGTTTCCCCACAGTGAGACATAGTCTGCGATATTGCCATAGATAGACTCCCTGTAACATGTGTTTGGTGTTTTCCCGGGTGTGTTGATGGGTCTATTCTTCCCCCGGCCAGCCTTTCCGTAGTGTTCCTATTTGTGCTAATGCATAGTAAACTCGCCGTTCAGGGGAGCAAGCATTATATGCATATGGCCTCTCACACAGGGGCTGGTTTGGAGCCGGGTAATGATAATCTAATTCCGCTGCCTCTCTGGGCTGCACCTCTGGAATACAATTCCCTCAATCATTTCAATTCTTATCATTACTTATTCAGCTTGAAGACTTTTTTTTTTTTTTGCCTGTCTCGTACGGCGCGATTCGTTGGCAACTGATATTTTTCAAACGGCATTAAAGTTTAAAAGGGTAATCCAGCAAAAGAAAACCTCTGCGGGCAAATTACTTCTTAAATAGAATTTATATTGGTTTTCCTGGCGAAACTGAAAATGTCACTAAATGGGAAGATATTTTGAAATACATTTGCAAGGAATGAAAATAATGGCATAGCCGATGTAACATGCGGAAGCGAATTTGCAATTGTAGCTGGCGGTATCATGCAGGCTGGTTGATTGCTGACTACAGTCCTACGGAGGGTCAAACCAATCCACAATGAGCATGAGGGTCAAACCAATCCACATCAACATCAACGGATTGTCAGCCATAAAATCACATTACATTTACCTAATAGAGATGGGCCGAACCTCCGATTTTCGGTGCGCAAACAGGGTTCGCTAACTTCCGCAAAAGTTCGGTTTGCGTGAACTTTCATGAACCGCAATAGACTTCAATGGGGAGGCGAACTTTGAAAACTAGAAACATTTATGCTGGCCACAAAAGTGATGGAAAAGATGTTTCAAGGGGTCTAACATCTGAGTTTTTGCATGGATGAGTGGGATAGACGCCAAAAGTCCCCAGGAAAAATCTGGATTGGACGCAAACTAGCGTTTTAAGGGCAGAAATCACATTGCATTGCTAAATTGCAGGCCTAAAATGATTTAAAACATCTTGCATGTGTATACATCAATCAGGGAGTGTAATTAGTGTACTGCTTCACACTCATACACCAAACTCACTGTGTAACGCACCGCAAACAGCTGTTTGTGTAGTGACGGCCGTGCTGGACTGGTGCGCACCATGGTGGAAGTGTAGGCCGTGGCGGCTTTCAAGCCCATATGGTCGCCGGGCTGTGGTAGCTCGATGATAAAACAACAGTGACTGTCCAGCTGATCAAATTTGGTCTATTCGGTCTGTCCACAATGAAGCAGCGACCTTATTATCTTGGGTGTGCAACCCCCCCTCCCCCCCCCCCCCCCCCCCCCGAGACAATCATATAGCCGGCGGTCATTGCTTCATTGTATTACGCAAGCCCCTTCACCGTGGCAAGGTAATGATCACGAAGGGTGATGGGCACATGTACATGCCTTTTGTTTTTTTGTTGCAGCTGCAGTGCAGACAGAAAAATTAGGCAGGCATGTACATGCACCAGAAAAAGTTGTATAGCTGCCGATGCTAGCAGCGGCCTTAAAAATTCAGGAATCCACCTGGAGTGGTGGCGGAGAAGGCAGTCAAGCGGCCTGCGGGCAGAGATGCTGTGTGGGGAGCGACTTAGTCTTGGGGCAGGCAGTCACATGGTGTGCAGGCAGAGGTGCTGTGTGGGGAGCCACTTAGTCTTGGGGCAGGCAGTCACATGTCGTGCAGGCAGAGATGCTGTGTGTGGGGACTGACTTAGTCTCCGGGCAGCCAGTAGACCTTTCAGGATCAACGCCAATTTTGATAAAGGTGAGGTACTGAACACTTTTATGACTTAGGCGACATCTCAGTGATAGGCACAGTGACACTGCGTGCGCTCACGTAGGTAGGTGGGTTCACTGTGAACAACAAGTAAGTATATGCAGTGATGGGTATTATAATGTGCACCTGTCACACACAGACAGGTACCGGACAGGCACAGTGACACTGTGTGCGCTCACGTAGGTAGGTGGGTGCACTGTGAACAACAGGTAGGTATATGCAGTGATGGGTATTATAATGTGCACCTGTCACAGTAGTAATTATACCACCAAGGGGACAAAAGCCAGCTGCAACTGACTGACAGGGCTGTATATAATGCAAGTGGGCCACAAAAAAAAAAATAAAGATCACAAGATTAGCTCTCAAAAGAGCTGTTGAGTGGTGCTTTTTTAGCAATAAGAATCAGCAAGGAGCAAGCTAAGAAGCCTACAAGAGCCTAACTAAGCTTTCCCTGTAGGTCTCTGCACAGCAGCTCTCCCTTCTCTAATTACTGCAGGCACACAAGTGAGTCCACTGCCTGACGGCTGCCTGCCTTTTATAAGGGGGGGAGTGGCTCCAGGAGGGAGTGTAGCCTGATTGGCTACAATGTGCCTGCTGACTGCACAGCAGTCAAAGTCAGCATCTTCTTTCTGCCACAACCAGGTAGCATTTCAACAGTGCCCTTTGCCTTGAATTTGCAAATGATGCTTTCTATGGTGTCTCTTGGTTAGAGTTGGGCCGAACCTCCGATTTTCGGTTCGCGAACCGGGTTCGCGAACTTTCGCGAAAGGTTCGGTTCGCGTTAAAGTTCGCGAACCGCAATAGACTTCAATGGGGATGCGAACTTTGAAAAAAAAAATTAATTATGCTGGCCACAAAAGTGATGGAAAAGATGTTTCAAGGGGTCTAACACCTGGAGGGGGGGATGGCGGAGTGGGATACATGCCAAAAGTCCCCGGGAAAAATCTGGATTTGACGCAAAGCAGCGTTTTAAGGGCAGAAATCACATTGAATGTTAAATGACAGGCCTAAAGTGCTTTCAAACATCTTGCATGTGTATACATCAATCAGGTAGTGTAATTAAGGTACTGCTTCACACTGACGCACCAAACTCATCGTGTAACGCACCGCAAACAGCTGTTTGTGTAGTGACGGCCGTGCTGGACTGGTGCGCACCATGGCGAGAGTGCAGGTTTTGGTGGCTTTACAGCCCATATGGTCAGTCACCTGGCTGATGTAGCTGAATGACAGAACAGTGACTGTCCAGCTGATCAAATTTGGTCTGACCACAATGAGGCAACGACCTTATTATCGTGGGTGTGCCCCCCGAGACACTCATCTAGGCGCCGGTCATTGCTCCATTGTGATACGCAAGCCCCTTCACCACGGCAAGGTAATGATCACGAAGGGGAATGGGCGCATGTTCATGCCTTTTCTTTTGTTGTTGCAGCTGCCCGCAGTGCAGCCAGAAAAATTAGGCAGTCATGTACACGCACCCGAAAAATTATTACAGCGGCCGCTGCTAGCAGCGGCCTAAAAAATTCAGCAATCCGCCTGGAGTCCCGGACCCTGTTGGTGGTGGCGGAGAAGGTAGTGAAGCGGCCTGCAGGCAGACATGCTGTGTGGAGGGACTGGGAGCGACTTAGTCTTCTTGGGGCAGGCCAGGCAGCCAGTCACACGGCGTGCAGGCAGAGATGCTGTATGTGCGGGGACTGACTTAGTCTTGGGGCGGGCAGCAGCCCTCCGGGATCCATGCCTCATTCATTTTTATAAAGGTGAGGTACTTAACACTTTTGTGACTTAGGCGACTTCTCTTCTCTGTGACAATGCCTCCAGCTGCGCTGAAGGTCCTTTCTGAGAGGACGCTTGCGGCAGGGCAGGAGAGAAGTTGGATGGCAAATTGGGACAGCTCTGGCCACAGGTCAAGCCTGCGCACCCAGTAGTTCAAGGGTTCCTCATCGCTGTTCACAGCAGTGTCTACATCCACACTTAAGGCCAGGTAGTCGGCTACCTGCCGTTCCAGGCGTTGGTGGAGGGTGGATCCGGAAGGGCTACGGCGAGGCGTTGGACTAAAGAACGTCCGCATGTCCGACATCACCATGAGATCGCTGGAGCGTCCTGTCTTTGACTGCGTGGACACGGGAGGAGGATTAGTGGCAGTGGTACCTTGCTGGCGTTGTGCCGTCACATCACCCTTAAAGGCATTGTAAAGCATAGTTGACAGCTGGTTCTGCATGTGCTGCATCCTTTCCACCTTCCGGTGAGTTGGTAACAGGTCCGCCACTTTGTGCCTGTACCGAGGGTCTAGTAGTGTGGCCACCCAGTACAGCTCATTCCCCTTGAGGTTTTTTATACGGGGGTCCCTCAACAGGCAGGACAGCATAAAAGACGACATCTGCACAAAGTCGGATCCAGTACCCTCCATCTCCTCTTGCTCTTCCTCAGTGACGTCAGGTAAGTCAACCTCCTCCCCCCAGCCGCGAACAATACCACGGGAAGGTTGCGCAGCACAAGCCCCCTGCGACGCCTGCTGCGGTTGTTCTCCTGCCGCTGTCCCCTCCTCCTCCTCCCCCAAAGAAACACCTTGCTCATCATCCTCTGAGTCTGACTCATCTTCTGCACATGACCTCTCTTCTTCCTCCTCCTCCCCCCTCTGTGCTGCCGCAGGTGTTGAGGAAACAGCTGGGTCTGATGAAAATTGGTCCCATGCCTGTTCCTGCCGTAACGGTTCCTGGTCACGCTCATTCGCAGCTTCATCCGCCACTCTACGCACAGCACGCTCCAAGAAGTACGCGTAGGGAATTAAGTCGCTGATGGTGCCCTCACTGCGGCTCACCAGGTTGGTCACCTCCTCAAACGGCCGCATGAGCCTGCATGCATTTTTCATCATTGTCCAGTTGTCGGGCCAGAACATCCCCATCTTCCCAGACTGTTTCGTTCTACTCCAGTTGTAGAGGTACTGGGTGACGGCTTTCTTCTGTTCTAGCAGGCGGGAGAACATGAGGAGGGTCGAGTTCCAGCGAGTGGGGCTATCGCAAATGAGGCGTCTCACCGGCATGTTGTTTTTACGCTGAATTTCTGCAAATCGTGCCATGGCTGTGTAAGAGCGCCTCAAATGCCCACAGAACTTCCTGGCCTGCTTCAGGACATCCGCTAAGCCAGGGTACTTTGCCACAAATCTTTGAACCACCAGATTCATGACATGTGCCATGCAGGGTATGTGTGTCAGCTTCCCCATATGCAAAGCGGCAAGCAGATTGCTGCCGTTGTCGCACACCACGTTGCCTATCTCCAGGTGGTGCGGGGTCAGCCACTCATCCACCTGTTTCTTAAGAGCAGCCAGGAGAGCTGCTCCAGTGTGACTCTCCGCTTTGAGACAAGCCATGTCTAAGATGGCGTGACACCGTCGTACCTGGCATGCAGCATAGGCCCTGCGGAGCTGGGGCTGTGTAGCTGGAGAGGAGAACTGCCACTCAGCCAAGGAGGAGGAGGAGGACAGCGAAGAGCATGTAGCAGGAGGAGAGGAGGTGGCAGGAGGCCTGCCTGCAAGCCGTGGAGGTGTCACAATTTGGTCCGCCGCTTTCTGCTTGCCATCGTTCACCACCAGGTTCACCCAATGGGCTGTGTAGGTAATGTAGCGGCCCTGCCCGTGCTTGGCAGACCAGGCATCCGTGGTCAGGTGTACCCTTGACCCAACGCTCTTCGCAAGAGATGACACCACTTGCCTCTCAACTTCACGGTGCAGTTGGGGTATGGCCTTTCTGGAAAAATAAGTGCGGCCTGGCATCTTCCACTGCGGTGTTCCGATGGCCACAAATTTACGGAAGGCCTCAGAGTCCACCAGCCGGTATGGTAACAGCTGGCGAGCTAACAGTTCCGCCACGCCAGCTGTCAGACGCCGGGCAAGGGGGTGACTGGCCAAAAGTGGCTTCTTCCGCTCAAACATTTCCTTCACGGACACCTGACTGCTGCTGTGGGCAGAGGAGCAGGAACCGCTCAAGGGCAGAGGCGGAGTGGAGGAGGGTGCCTGTGAAGGTGCAAGGGAGAGAGCGGCATAAGCAGATGATGCACCTGAAGGAGGAAGAGGAGAAGGAGGGTGACTTTGCTTTTGTGTGCTGCTGCTGCTTTTGCTCAGGTGGCCATCCCATTGCTGTTTGTGCCTTTTCTGCAGGTGCCTTCGTAAGGCACTTGTCCCTACGTGAGTGTTGGCCTTTCCACGGCTCAATTTTTGTTGGCAGAGCGAACAGATGGCTTTGGTCCGATCTGAGGCACACACATTAAAAAATTTCCACACCGCTGAGCCACCCTGTGATGTGGGCACCTCAGCAGCTGATGCTGAAGGGCAAGTTGGCTGGCTGTACATAGGTGGCGAATCTGGCGATACATGGTGCCGGACTCTGCCACCAGCTGTTTCTGACGAAGAGCTGCCCCAGCTTCTTTCAGCAACTTCTATCCTCCTACTACTCTCTGACTCCCCCTCTGAACTGTCCCCCTCTTCATCTCCTCTATTGGGAACATACAGAGGATCCCTATCATCGTCATCATCGTAATCATCCTGCCCAGCTTCGCTTGCCTCAGAAAAATCCAAATGTGTAGGTCCTTCATCCTCCTTACACGTTACATCCATAGTGTTGTCGCGTAACGCAGACATATGAGCTGGTGAAAATTCATCTGGCTGTAACAATGGCTGTGCATCAGTGATTTCACCACCACTAAATAATTCTTGCGAAGTGTCAAATGCAGCGGAAGTGGTGCTAGTAGTAGCGCTGGTGGCTGAGCAAGATGAGGTGTTCTGTGTCGCTAAATACTCAACCACGTCCTGACAATCTTGGGAGGTGATGGGACGTGCCTTCTTCCGAGCACTGTACTGTGGGCCAGGTCCACACGAAATTACATTTACACGACCTCGCGCAGACCTGCCGGGTGGCCTTCCTCTGCCTCTGCCACTACCTCTTCCTCTACCTGTTTTGTCCATATCGGGTATGCACGGAGTGGTATATCACACTGCGTGCACTCACGTAGGTAGGTGGGTTCACTTAACTGCACAGGTATGCGCACTGATGCGGTGGGTTCACTGAACAGTACAGGTATACAGTGGCGGGTTCACTGAACACAACAGGTATGCAGTGGCGTGTTCACTAAACAGGTATACAGTGGCAGGTCCACTGAACAGAACAGGTATACAGTGGCAGGTCCACTGAACAGAACAGGTATACAGTGGCGGGTCCACTGAACAGAACAGGTATACAGTGGCGGGTTCACAGAACAGGTATGCAGTGGCAGGTTCACTGAACATAACAGGTATGCAGTGGCGTGTTCACTAAACAGGTATACAGTGGCAGGTCCACTGAACAGAACAGGTATACAGTGGCGGGTTCACAGAACAGGTATACAGTGGCGGGTCCACTGAACAGAACAGGTATACAGTGGCGGGTTCACAGAACAGGTATACAGTGGCGGGTCCACTGAACAGAACAGGTATACAGTGGCGGGTTCACAGAACAGGTATACAGTGGCGGGTCCACTGAACAGAACAGGTATACAGTGGCGGGTTCACAGAACAGGTATACAGTGGCAGGATCACTGAACAGGTATGCAGTGGCAGGATCACAGTACAGGTATGCAGTGGGCTGAGGGCTCACTGAACAGAACAGGTATGCTGTGGCAGGATCACTGAACAGCTATGCAGTGGCAGGATCACAGTACAGGTATGCAGTGGGCTGAGGGCTCACTGAACAGAACAGGTATGCTGTGGCAGGATCACTGAACAGGTATGCAGTGGCAGGATCACAGTACAGGTATGCAGTGGGCTGAGGGCTCACTGAACAGAACAGGTATGCTGTGGCAGGATCACTGAACAGGTATGCAGTGGCAGGATCACAGTACAGGTATGCAGTGGGCTGGGGGCTCACTGAACAGAACAGGTATGCTGTGGCAGGATCACTGAACAGCTATGCAGTGGCAGGATCACAGTACAGGTATGCAGTGGGCTGAGGGCTCACTGAACAGAACAGGTATGCTGTGGCAGGATCACTGAACAGGTATGCAGTGGCAGGATCACAGTACAGGTATGCAGTGGGCTGAGGGCTCACTGAACAGAACAGGTATGCTGTGGCAGGATCACTGAACAGGTATGCAGTGGCAGGATCACAGTACAGGTATGCAGTGGGCTGAGGGCTCACTGAACAGAACAGGTATGCTGTGGCAGGATCACTGAACAGGTATGCAGTGGCAGGATCACAGTACAGGTATGCAGTGGGCTGAGGGCTCACTGAACAGAACAGGTATGCTGTGGCAGGATCACTGAACAGGTATGCAGTGGCAGGATCACAGTACAGGTATGCAGTGGGCTGGGGGCTCACTGAACAGAACAGGTATGCTGTGGCAGGATCACTGAACAGCTATGCAGTGGCAGGATCACAGTACAGGTATGCAGTGGGCTGAGGGCTCACTGAACAGAACAGGTATGCTGTGGCAGGATCACTGAACAGGTATGCAGTGGCAGGATCACAGTACAGGTATGCAGTGGGCTGAGGGCTCACTGAACAGAACAGGTATGCTGTGGCAGGATCACTGAACAGGTATGCAGTGGCAGTATCACAGTACAGGTATGCAGTGGGCTGAGGGCTCACTGAACAGAACAGGTATGCTGTGGCAGGATCACTGAACAGGTATGCAGTGGCAGGATCACAGTACAGGTATGCAGTGGGCTGAGGGCTCACTGAACAGAACAGGTATGCTGTGGCAGGATCACTGAACAGCTATGCAGTGGCAGGATCACAGTACAGGTATGCAGTGGGCTGAGGGCTCACTGAACAGAACAGGTATGCTGTGGCAGGATCACTGAACAGGTATGCAGTGGCAGGATCACAGTACAGGTATGCAGTGGGCTGAGGGCTCACTGAACAGAACAGGTATGCTGTGGCAGGATCACTGAACAGGTATGCAGTGGCAGGATCACAGTACAGGTATGCAGTGGGCTGGGGGCTCACTGAACAGAACAGGTATGCTGTGGCAGGATCACTGAACAGCTATGCAGTGGCAGGATCACAGTACAGGTATGCAGTGGGCTGAGGGCTCACTGAACAGAACAGGTATGCTGTGGCAGGATCACTGAACAGGTATGCAGTGGCAGGATCACAGTACAGGTATGCAGTGGGCTGAGGGCTCACTGAACAGAACAGGTATGCTGTGGCAGGATCACTGAACAGCTATGCAGTGGCAGGATCACAGTACAGGTATGCAGTGGGCTGAGGGCTCACTGAACAGAACAGGTATGCTGTGGCAGGATCACTGAACAGCTATGCAGTGGCAGGATCACAGTACAGGTATGCAGTGGGCTGAGGGCTCACTGAACAGAACAGGTATGCAGCCAGGAAGAAGTTAAGCCTAACTAATCTTTCCCTGAGAGACAGTCTGCAGCAGCTCGCCCTACTCTGACTAATGCAGGCACACGAGTGGCCGTAATGGCCGCCGCTGCCTGCCTTATATAAGGGGGGGTGGGGCTCCAGGGGCTAGTGTAGCCTAATTGGCTACACTGGGCCTGCTGACTGTGATGTAGAGGGTCAAAGTTGACCCTCAGGTGCATTATGGGGCGAACCGAACTTCTTCCGCAAAAGGTTCGCGTGCGGTACCCGCACGCGAACCACCTAAGTTCGCGCGAACCGCGTTCGCCGGCGAACCGTTCGGCCCAACTCTACTCTTGGTATGTTTAACATCTTTGCAATCTTCTTATAGCCATTGCCCTTCTTGTGAAGAGAAATCACCTCGTCTCTTGTCTTCCTGGACCATTCTCTTGACTTCGACATGTTTGTAAACACACCAGTAAATGTCTAGAAGGAGCTGAGTATCACAGTCATTTTAAATCTGCCTAATTGGTGCTTATTATGCTTTATTGCTGCTCGTTAACATCCACAGGTGTTTTCAATACCTGATCAAAACCACTTGAATGAACCTCTGTTCTTAAGAGTGGTAGTCTTTAAGGGGTTGAATAATTCTGTCAATGAAGAAATCACAAAAAAAAGTTGAATACTGTATTACAAAAACAATTGATGTCATTTTAGTTGCATTTGGTTCCTTAAAAAGTACTTGTAAGATTTCATTCTGAACACAATTACAAATGTGCACTAAATTCCCTAAAACCCTTTACAGCATTGGGGGTTGAATAATTTTTAACACAACTGTAAGTAGATCAGGTATTTATCTACTTATATACTGTATGTGGGGTTTTTTTCTCTGAGATAGTATGGCTGACAGCTCCTCTTTAAGAAAAAAAAAAGTTTAGTCTGGTCATGTTTACATTGGTGCAGAGATGAGAGTTTGAGGGGTTTCTGATTTGTTTTATAATACACTGATTAGGTCATGTTACATTCTGAATCTATCGGTATATCTTATATTTATGCATCTTTTGTTGTAACGAGACATATGTCTTTTATATTTTTAATTGCGAACACTTCCATTTTTTTTTTACAAAGTCCCGTTGCTGAATTACAAAACTATTCATTTGAAAATCCTCCAGTGTGGAGAGAGGAGTTCCTGTTTTGTGCAACCTACTCTGCTAGACCGTCTGCCATGGTTGCGCCATCTGCTTAAAGTTCAGTCTAAAAAACAGTCATATTTTACAGTTCACATTCCAAGGAAAATCATCAAAAGATTTACTGCCGAATAATATCATGAAAACATATTATCCCTACAATGGAGTATTTCACATAAGAGGAAAGAGAACAGCAGGAAGGACACATGAGGGGTGCAGAGAGCAGAGAGGACGCACATTGTGAGAAGGTGAGAGCAGCAGGGAGCATAGGAGGAGCAGGAGGTAATACTGGAGAAGTGGAAGAGAGCATATGAGGAGTAGTAGGAAGAGTAGGGGCATGTGGGGAGTGGGAGGAGCAGTAGGGGGCATGTGAGGAGTGGGAGGAGCAGTAGGGGCATGTGAGGAGTGGGAGGAGCAGTAGGGGGCATGTGAGGAGAGGGAGGAGCAGCAGAGGGCATGTGAGGAGTGGGGGGAGCAGGTGGAAATACATGAGAAGTGGAAGAGAGCATATGAGGAGAGGGAGGAGCAGTAGGGGACATGTGAGGAGAGGGAGGAGCATCAGAGGGCATGTGAGGAGTGTGGGGGAGCAGGAGGTAATACATGAGAAGTGGAAGAGAGCATATGAGGAGAGGGAGGAGCAGTAGGGGACATGTGAGGAGTGGGAGGAGCAGCAGAGGGCATGGGAGGAGCAGCAGGGAGCATAGGAGGAGTGGGGGGAGCAGGAGGTAATATATGAGAAGTAGGAGGAGCAGCAGGGAGCATAGGAGGAGTGGGAGGAGCAGTAGGGCTCATGTGAGGAGAGGGAGGAGCAGCAGGGAGCATAGGAAGAGTGTGGGGAGCAGGAGGTAATACATGAGAAGTGGAAGAGAGCATATGAGGAGAGGAGGGAGCAGTAGGGGACATATGAGGAGAGGGAGGAGCAGTAGGGGACATGTGAGGAGTGGGAGGAGCAGCAGGGAGCATAGGAGGAGTGGGGGGGAGCAGGAGGTAATACATGAGAAGTGGAAGAGAGCATATGAGGAGAGGGAGGAGCAGTAGGGGGCATGTGAGGAGTGGGAGGAGCAGTAGGGGGCATGTGAGGAGTGAGAGGAGCAGTAGGGAGCATTTAAGGAGTGGGAGGAGCAGTAGGGAGCATGTAAGGAGTGGGAGGAGCAGTAGGGGGCATGTGAGGAGTGGGAGGAGCAGTAGGGGGCATGTGAGGAGTGGGAGGAGCAGTAGAGGGCATGTGAGGAGTGGGAAGAGCAGTAGGGGGCATGTGAGGAGTGGGAGGAGCAGTAGGGGGCATGTGAGGAGAGGGAGGAGCAGTAGGGGGCATGTGAGGAGGTGAGAGCAGCAGGGAGCATAGGAAGAGTGTGGGGAGCAGGAGGTAATACATGAGAAGTGGAAGAGAGCATATGAGGACAGGGAGGAGCAGTAGGGGGCATGTGAGGAGTGGGAGGAGCAGTAGGGGGCATGTGAGGAGTGAGAGGAGCAGTACAGGGCATGTGAGGAGTGGGAGGAGTAGTACAGGGCATGTGAGGAGCAGCAGAGGGCATGTAGAGAGTGGTAGGAGCAGTAGGGGGCATGTGAAGAGTGGGAGGAGCAGCAGGGGGCATGTAAAGAGTGGTAGGAGCAGTAGGGGGCATGGGAGGAGCAGCAGGGGGCATATGAGGAGTGGGAGGACCAGCAGGGGTCGTTTTATGAGTGGGAGGAGCAGCAGTGGGCATATAAGGAGTGGGAGGAGCAGCAGGGGAATTTGATGAGTGGGAGGAGCAGCAGGGATGTGTGAGGAGTGGGAAGAGCAGCAGGGGCATGTGGGGAGTTGGAGGAGCAGCAGGGGCATTTGATGAGTGGGAGAAGCAGCAGGGGTGTGTGAAGAGTGGGAGGAGCAGCAGGGGCGTTTGATGAGTGGGAGGGGCAGCAGGGGTGTTTGATGAGTGGGAGGAGCAGCAGGGGTGTTTGATGAGTGGGAGGAGCAGCAGGGGTGTGTGAGGAGTTGGAGGAGCAGTAGGGAACACTAGACCATCTTGAAGCTTCCCAGTATTTAGGAAAAGTATCTAACATTTTGGCTTTCCTTCCTCACAGCTTTGCTTTGAATTAGAGGTGGCAGTACAGTTTAAATAAAAGGACCTGGTTAAAGATTGAATTATCAGAAGGAGGAGCATCGGGACATGCAAAGTAACCCTTCTCAATCCTGTGTCAGATCATGTCCAATGTTCGCATCTTGTAGAAATGGTTCAATGTAGGACATACGGTCTGACTGAGGGAGGCTGTTGTTGGATAAAAACCAGAAAAGAGTCAGCAAATGTCAGACAAAGTGGATCCTCTTCAGTTCCACATTGCACCATTATTAGGCTGGTGCATGAGCAATCGGGCGGAGCTAAGTGCATGAGCTCTCACTAGCAGGGCCGGGCCGAGGCAGAGGCTGAAGAGGCTCCAGCCTCAGGGCGCAGTGTAGGAGGGGGCGCACAATTCATTCAGCTGTCATTCCCAATTGTGTTTGAAGCACAAAGAAATAAGAAGAGGACATACATAGCAGTGACTGCAAGCCAGATATCTAGAAATTAAGGTGTTGGGGAGGTTGTGGGCCCTGTGGCACCTCTTAGTCTAATAGCAATCAGTGTGTGACGGCTGGGGTGGGAGGGGTGGAGGGGCGCACTTTGCAGTCTTAGCCTTGGGTGCTGAAGGATCTTGTCCCGGCTCTGCTCACTAGCCCCACCCCCTTCCCATGATGCCAGGCTGCCTCTTAGCTATAGTGCGAGGAGGCAGAAACCCTCCGGACCCCCGTCGCTGCAGCATTTTTATGTTCATCCTCCCTCCCTCTGGCAAGTACTGGGAGGGGACATGGGTGAATGTGAAATGGAAAATGGATTGGAAACAGTTAATGAAATCTGTATAGAACTGGGCCAATCAAACATACTTTCTGTCTAATTGAATTGGCCAAATTCCAGGCTGCGTACGATTTGTATTAAAGCACACCTGAAACAGGCCATGTGTGTCGGATTTCTTGGAATCCTCTGATTGCGCAAGCAGAGTTCTCAAAAGAATGAACCGCACACGAGCAGAACACTCTTAGCGACGGGAACGCGACTGTGGTGCCAGTGCTGGATTTCCAACCAGGCAACCAAATCAATTGCTTGGGGGGCCCCCAGGAGATCAAAAGGGCCCCATAAGGATGTATTGCCTCATGTTCATGTAGTCCTTAAAGAGGAACTGTTGCGAAAATCTTAAAATTTAAAACACATACAAATAAGAAGTACATTTCTTCCTGAGTAAAATGAGCCATAAATGACTTTTTTCCTATGTTGCTGTCACTTACAGTAGGTAGTAGAAATCTGATATTACCAACAGACTTTGGACTAGCCCAAAGGGGGGTTCTGAGGGTCTTCTTTATTTTTAAAAGCAGTTAGTGAATGGCAGTTGCTCCATCCAACTGCCAAAATAGTGTGCAGTGAGCAGGGAGGCGGGCCAGCATCTTTGTATAAAGATTTTTCAGGGTATGCATTCATAAAGAATAAAGGCCCTGCTGAGAATCCCTTATGGAGGAATGGACTAGCCCAAAATCTGTCGGTGTTGTCAGATTTCTACTACCTACTGTAAGTGACAGCAACTTAGGAGAGGAGTAATTTATGGCTCATTTTACTCAGGAAGGAATGTACTTCTAATTTGTATGTGTTTTACATTTTAAGATTTTCGCAACAGTTCCTCTTTAAAGCAGAATGAAACCCTGCTTTTCTTCTTTGCTCTAAAAGATTATTTACAGCATATTATATATATATACTACCACCATTTTTTTTTTACTAGAACAGCATTCAAAGGGTTAAAAACAGGACTTACAAGCTCCCTGCCCTGAAATCTGGGCGCATCCGAACTGGAGATAATGTTATCTTGTGTTTACATTCCTCACTTGATACAATTAAGTAAACACTTCTCTGACACTGCGGACTCTCCTGAACACAGTTAGACACTTAGAAAGCATGTCTGCTTAAATTACAAGATGCATAAACCAGTTATGAATAAAATGCAAAGTCAGCTCTCGGAATAAAAAAAAAGTGTACTTTGGGAACTTGTCATTTCTAAATGAATAATAATACTTATGTACAAAAGCAAATATGATAACCGTATGGCATATAAAAAGTAGAAAAACATGTTTTTATTGAATATTATGTCAGAGTTTTATAACACTTTAAAGGGAACCTAAACTGAGAAGGATATGGATTTTTCCTTTTAAAATAATACCAGTTGCCTGGCTCTCCTGCTGATCCTCCACCTCTAATACTATTAGGCCCAGTGCACACCAAAACCGCTAGCAGATGTTCAAAACACTAGCGGTTTTTGGAGCAGAGTTCAAAGCGATTCTAGGCATGTTTAGAGACGTTTTTTAAACATGCCTAGCGTTTTTGGCGCGTTTTTGTGTAGCAGATTTCATATATTGTTACAGTAAAGCTGTTACTGAACAGCTACTGTAACAAAAACGCATGGAAAACCGCTTTTCCTATACTTTACATTGAGGCAGAAACGCTTCTGCAAACCGCAAAAATGCTGCAGAACCCACGTTTGCGGTTTGCTAAAAACCTCAAACCGCTGGTGTGCACCATCCCATTGAGATACATTAGCCAAGCATTTTCCAAGGCGGAAGCGGTTTGCAGATCGCTTCAAAAACCGCTCGGTGTGCACCAGGCCTTAGCCACAGCCCCTCAACAAGCATGCACATCAGGTGCTCTGACTGAAGTCAGACTGGATTAGCTGCATGCTTGTTTCAGGTGTGTGATTCAGCCACTACTGCAGCCAAAGAGATCAGAAGTAGAGCCAGGCAACTGGTATTGTTTAAAAGGAAACCTCCATATCCCTATCAGTTTACTCTTTCAGTCTGTAAAAAACAAGATATCTGCAGCAATACAGAGAGAAAGGAATACACACAAAGTAATGCTAGGTACACACCATACAATCCTACTAATATAATAAATGGGAAAGTTCAGATGTTTAGATGTTTGGATGTTTGGATGTTTGTTACTCGATCACGCAAAAATGGCTGATCGGTAGAGATGAGCGTAATGACCTAATTACGAATTTCCGAAATTTCGCGAAATTACTACAATTACGATTTTAGCAGTAATCGAAATTTCGTAATTTTCGCAAATTACGCAAATTTTCGTAATTACGATTACGAAATTTAGTATTTTAAAGTTTGCAAAGGTTTCTATCCCTCTAGATGCCTAAAATGAATAACCAACCAACTTCTTCTTCTTCTTCTTCTTCTTCTTCTTCTTCTTCTTCTTCTTCTTCTTCTTCTTCTTCTTCTTCTTCTCTCTCTCTCTCTCTCTCTCTCTCTTTCTCTCTCTCTTTCTCTCTTTCTCTCTCTCTTTCTCTCTCTCTCTCTCTCTCTCTCTCTCTCTCTCTCTCTCTCTCTCTCTCTCTCTCTCTCTCTCCAGAGATTTGTAGTATTTCAAAACCATACTCACATTCATGACATGTCCAGGGATCAAACCCAGGCCAACCACATGGAAGACAGCTATGCTCACCACCATACCACCAAACACACACTAAATAGACTGCTAACCTAAATCTTACTTGTAGACAGTCATATGAGACACATGCTGGGTGCAGGGCTTTGTGATTGGACCATGCGATAGAGTGAGGTGCAAAAATGAAATCATGCCTAGCAGAGGATGGTTTCACAGTGCTAAATGCTAGGCTGGCTGTGGTGCAATTGGTTAGTGTGTCTGGCTGGTAACAGCAAGGTTACAGGTTCAATTCCATCCAGGCATGTCTTTTCCTTTTGCGTTCAACAGTTGTCCAAACAGAGCCAACAGAGCCCCAGATAGCCATGTAGAGTTAGGTCACAGCTAGCCTGGCTGTGGTGCAATTGGTTAGTGTGTCTGGCTGGTAACAGCAAGGTTACAGGTTCGATTCCATCCAGGCATGTCTTTTCCTTTTGCGTTCAACAGTTGTCCAAACAGAGCCAACAGAGCCCCAGATAGCCATGTAGAGTTAGGTCACAGCTAGCCTGGCTGTGGTGCAATTGGTTAGTGTGTCTGGCTGGTAACAGCAAGGTTACAGGTTTGATTCCATCCAGGCATGTGTTTTCCTTTTGCGTGCGCGCGCTGCGCCATTGAACCCCATGGGGTATTTTGCGTGCGTAAAACTTTACGCATGCAAAACTTTGTGCTCGGTGTTTGGACAACTGTTGAACTCAAAAGGAAAAGACATGCCTGGATGGAATCGAACCTGTAACCTTGCTGTTACCAGCCAGACACACTAACCAATTGCACCACAGCCAGGCTAGCTGTGACCTAACTCTACATGGCTATCTGGGGCTCTGTTGGCTCTGTTTGGACAACTGTTGAACGCAAAAGGAAAAGACATGCCTGGATGGAATCAAACCTGTAACCTTGCTGTTACCAGCCAGACACACTAACCAATTGCACCACAGCCAGGCTAGCTGTGACCTAACTCTACATGGCTATCTGGGGCTCTGTTGGCTCTGTTTGGACAACTGTTGAACGCAAAAGGAAAAGACATGCCTGGATGGAATCGAACCTGTAACCTTGCTGTTACCAGCCAGACGCACTAACCAATTGCACCACAGCCAGCCTAGCATTTAGCATTGTGAAACCATCCTCTGCTAGGCATGATTTCATTTTTGCACCTCACTCTATCGCATGGTCCATGGTCCAATCACAAAGCCCTGCACCCAGCATGTGTCTCATATGACTGTCTACAAGTAAGATTTAGGTTAGCAGTCTATTTAGTGTGTGTTTGGTGGTATGGTGGTGAGCATAGCTGTCTTCCATGTGGTTGGCCTGGGTTTGATCCCTGGACATGTCATGAATGTGAGTATGGTTTTGAAATACTACAGATCTCTAGAGAGAGGAGGAGGAGGAGGAGGCTGGCTGTGCTATTCATTTTAGGCATCTAGAGGGATAGAAACCCTTACAAACCTGAAAAAGTAAAATTTCGGTTGGAGACACGAAATTCGTCATTACGGGAGTGAAATTTCGATTACGAAATTGTAAATTACGATTTGAAAATTAATTACGAAATTACGAATTTGGGTCGTAATGTTAAATTTCGCATTCGTAATAAAAGCAGTTCGAAATTTCGAAAATTTCGGCTCATCTCTACTGATCGGATTTGAATGAAATTTAGCACACACATAGTACATTACCTGGAATAAAGTATAGGATACTTTTTATTCCCATAACCAAAAAGGGGGCGGAGACAAATACAAATTTCACTGGAAAATGTAAACTGCAGCCATTCTTACACTGTTAATGGTAGGGTTCTCAAACTTTGCACAGTTGGTCGCTGGGTGACTGGGATTCATATTCAGAAAGGTGGGTGGAGTCTATAAAAGCCAATCAAAATTAACCTATTGATTTTCAAGGGGAATATTTCATTGCTGCCATTCTTGCACTGTTAATGGCACAAGCCTCAAACCTGGTACAGTTGATCATTGGGTGACTGGGTTCAATTTCAGAAAGGGGGGTGGAGCCACAAACAGCCAATTAGATTTGTTTCATTCCAATGCAAATGATTGATGCCAAACACCGCAAAGATCACAAACTTGGTCATTGAGTAATTGATTAATTGTGCGTTAGGGTTAGAAAAATGGGCACAGCCAACACCAGCCAAATACATAAGCAGGCAACGCTGGGTCATAAGTGGGCGGAGACAAATACAAATTTTACTGGGAAAATGTAAACAGCAGCCATTCTTACACTGTTAATGGTAGGGTTCTCAAACTTTGCACAGCTGGTCACTGGGTGACTGGGATTAATATTCAGAAAAGTAGGTGGAGCCTACAAAAGGCAATCAAAAATTACTTATTAATCTTTAAGGCAGGGGTCTCAAACTCGCGGCCCGCGGGCCATTTGCAGCCCTCGATACAATATTTTGTGGTCCTCGCCGGCAAAAGCTTCCTTATAGTTCGCTTCAGTGCTCCCAAGTAATCCGCCGCATCCCCACTGCTAAACGAGGGCTGCAGAGGCCCCAAATCGCCCGGGGGGCAATCCGCCCTCATTTCCTGGAAGGGGCAGAGCTTTCAGCTTGAGCTCTGCCTCTCCTGACGTCAATCGCCGCACGGATCGCCGCCTCTCCCTGCCCCTCTCTGTGAAGGAAGAGTGAGAGGGGCGGGCAGAGGCAGCGATGCGCCGCGATTGTGAAATTCCTTATGCGGCCCAGCCTCATCCTGACTTTGCCTCCTGCAGACCCCCAGGTAAATTGAGTTTGAGACCCCTGCTTTAAGGGGAATATTTAACTTCTGACATTCTTGCACCTGTACCTGGTACAGTTGGCCATTGGGTGATTGGCGTTCAAATTCAGAAAAGGGGTGGAGCCACAGCCAATCAGATTTATTTTATTTCAATGCAAATCATTGATGCCAAAGACCACAAAGCTCACAAACTAAGTCATAGAGTAATTGAGCAATTGTGTGTTAGGGTTAGGAAAAGTGGGCGGGGCCAACACCAGCCAAATACATACCCAGGCAACGCCGGGCGTCCAGCTAGTTTTAAATAAATCTGCCAGATCATTTTTTTTCCAACATGTCCAATTTGAACTTCGGTCGATTTTCCGATCGATTTCCGTTCACTTCTATGTCTTGTTACCGACCAATTTCTGTTCATTTCTATGGAAATCAATCGGAAAATCGACCGAAATTCATATCGAACATGTTGGAAACAATCGATCTGGCAGGTAAATCTAACAGAAAATTGTCTGGTGTGTACCTAGCATTTCAATCCTGACTCAGACAGGAAGTGACTACACCGTGACCCTCACTGATAAGAAATTCCCCTTTATATCTCTTTCCTGCTCTCAGAAGCCATTTTCTGCTAGGAAAGTGTTTTATAGTTAGAATTTCTTATCAGTGAGGGTCACACTGTAGTCACTTCCTGTCTGAGTCAGGACCGAGTCAGCCACTTACATACCTGATATTTAACTCTTTCAGGCAGAGAAAGAAAAAAAGGAACACAGCCTAGTTATTTGTGTGCTAGGCACTGTACATACCCATGTCTATCTCATCATGTCACATGTCACTTCGGGTATCCTTTTGAATCTGAAGGGAAATACAGAAGCAAAAGAGGACAACCCAACATGCCCTGCAACTTCCTTTTTTGTGTACCAAATTTTCTGTGTACCAAATAAGAGTCAGATAAACTGGGGAATGATCATTTATCAGCAAGAAAAGTAATAGTGATTTTAACTTTTGGATTGCCTGGTTAGCATCCTTATTACTTGTTTACCAGATAAAATAAAGAATTGATTTTTGATTTTATCCCCGACAGTTACACTTTAAGTAATAGTAGCCACATTTTTTGGCCTAGTTCAGTTATGCTTTAAATTTCCATGCAAGTCAGAATTATTAGCAGTCCGCTGACGTTCTCTACCGAGGATGCACAGACGCTGTGTGATCGCTCCTCTTACTATTTCATGCAGGAGACCGAGAAGCGGGAATTCATCTCCAGCTCTGTGGATTATTGATGGACACTCTGGGCCAGTCGGATCAGCCTCTCTTAATTCAGTGAATGATTTTACATGGCTTTACAGAGAGAGACTGATTGATTGACTGAAACACTTCCAAGTAAACAAACACATTTTTTTAATCTTTTAGGATTGATGATGACTTCTTATTGTAGATGCCGCAAGTGTTTCTTCGGATGACACTTTGACATTTGCAGATCATGAAAAATAAACCAATCTCAATTATCTTCCTGTCATCTCGGCAATCACAGACCAAGTGCCAGCAATTCACATTGTGAAAGTCGGTGACATTTGCAAAGTTTTTGAAGACTAAAGAAAGACGCTAAGCCACCGGGCTATGGTCAGATCCCCGGGATACCGGGGGCACTGGAGGTGTCACTGGTTAAGTGGAAATAAAATATTAATTTATGGAAATCATGTGGCCTCCTAAAATAATGAAGTTCACTATACAGTATACCATATGTCTTTTAACATGAAAATATTAGGGAAAAGGATACACTTCCACCACACCTCCAGCCATTACCCTAACACATCTTCAGTCATGACTCTTCCACACCTCCAGCCATGACCCTTCCACACCTTCAGTCATGACTCTTCCACACCTCTAGTCACGCCCTTGCCACACCTCCAGTCATGCCCCTGCCACTCCTCCAGTCATGCCCCTGCCACACCTCCAGTTATGCCCCTGCCACACCTCCAGTCATGCCCCTGCCACTCCTCTAGTCACGCCCTTGCCACACCTCCAGTCATGCCCCTGCCACTCCTCCAGTCATGCCCCTGCCACACCTCCAGTTATGCCCCTGCCACACCTCCAGTCATGCCCCTGCCACTCCTCCAGTCATGCCCCTGCCACACCTCCAGTCATGCCCATGCCTCACCTCCAGTCATGCCCCTGCCATACCTTCAGTCATGACCCTTCCACATCTTCAGTCATGCCCTTTTACACCTCTAACCATTACTCTGCCATACCTTGAGTCATGCCCAATCCACACTTAAAACATGTTTGCCCCACCTTCAACCACACCCCTGCCACTCCCCAAGTTATGTCCACCACACCTCCAACCATGCCCCTGCCACACCTCCAGTCATGCCCCTCCAAACATCCAGCAATGTATTTGCCACACCTATAGCCATGTCACTGCCACACCTCCATCTATGTCCCTGCCACACCTGCAGCCATGTCGCTGCCACAGCACCAGTCATGCCCTTGCCACACCTCCGGCCATGTCTCTGCTACACCTCCAGCCATGACCCTTTTACACCGTCAGTCTTGCACCCGCTACACATCCAGCCATGCCCCTGCCAAACCTCAAGCTATGCACCTGCCACACCTCCAGCCATGACCCTTTCACACCTCCAGCCATGTTGCTGCTACAGCACCAGTCATGCCCCTGCCACACCCCCAGCCATGTCCTTGCCACACCTCCGGCCATGTCTCTGCTACACCTCCAGCCATGACCCTTCCACACCTTCAGTCTTGCACCCTCTACACCTCCAGCCATGACCCTGCCACACCTCCAGTCATGACTCTTCCACACCTTCAGTCATGCCCCTGCCACACCTCCAGCCATGCCCCTGCCACACCTCCAGTCATGACTCTTCCTCACCTTCAGTCATGCCCTGCCACACCTCCAGCCATGTCCCGGCCACACCTCCTGCCATGACTCTTCCACACCTTCAGTCATGCCCTGCCACACCTCCAGCCATGCCCCTGCCACACCTCCAGCCATGACTGCCCATCTGTGAAAAGTATCTTCTTCCCATGATCTTCCGCTGCGGTTCTAGAATGCCTACAAATTTTTTGAAGGCCTCCGCTTCAACCAGTTGGTATGGTAAAAGCTGGCTGTCAGACACTGAGCAAGGGAGCAACTTGGCGACATCATTTTTTTATGGCTTCTGTCTCATACAGAGGCTGAAATTCAGATATTTATTCATCAGGTAATTGCCCATTTTTTGGGCCTCAAAAGTTTAGGTAGATAAATACTAAATTTTTCAGGCTTCTTAGACATTGACTGCACATAACAATTTTTAGGCAGGTACACAGCGTGGCCATTCTAAAGACCTTTATTTGAAAAATCTTGAAAATATGTGTGATTTTTGGCATTTAAGTATGAAAAAACCCTTTGCATAAAGTATGTATTTTTTTTAATAACATTTCGCCCTTGATGCCACTGTCCAAAGAAATTCTGGCTACAGAGATACCCTGAAGGTCTTTGATGGCCACCTGAAATTAAAGTCAATAGGGCTCTCTGCAAATTTCTCTTTCACTATTTTTTGCAGTAAAGCGAATGCGTTTGCTAACAAACATGTTCGTGAATGCGAAATCGTGATGTTCCGCCATCACTATTTATATACATTTTTATCTGGGAAAAATGCTTATTTAAATAATCCCACCATGTATAGAGGCCCTAAAGGTTTTTTATATTCACTTGAAATGAAAGTCAATGGGGCTTGCCGCAAATTTCTGGTTCACTCATTTTCGCGGTAAAACTAACGAACGCATTCGTGAATGCAAAATCGAGATGTTCACCCATCATTATTTATAAACCTTTTTTGTCTGGGGAAATGTTTATATAAATCATCCCAACATGTATAGAAAAAGCAGCATTTTAAGCTATTTATTCCGATAATCTTCGAAGCCAAAGCCCCCCTGAGCAGTGGGTCTCACACAGGAAATTTGAGGCAATCAAGGAGTAAATCCCCGATCTGCCATCACAGCCGGCACGCACGACCTGTTTTGTAAATCCGTGATCAGGATTTCTCCCCAATCACGGATTACTGCAATCTTGTTAAATCAGGCCCCAGTGGGTTTTTGATCTGGAGAAGTTCAGGTCCAGTGGTAATACTTTACACTAATTAACATGATTGCTTTGAGAATCTGTCCTTTTCGATTTTTGGTTTAGTTGGACCTTGCCGGCATCGTAGATAGGCCTTCAAAGCTATAAAAAAAATCTAAACACAGGAGCCATAAATGCAGACCGTAATTCAGTGACCTCAGCATATGTCAACCCATTATCCCTTTAGACTGAAAGCAGCAGAGAGAGGAGGGGGGGAAGGATGGCAGAAAAAGTTAGCAATATTGTTATCAAATATAATTCACAGCTGCATCAGCCTCGAATTCTGCTTAATGCTCTTAGGCAGACCGTTACGAGCCAGCCCGCATCTAGAAAATGAGCTATGAAAATCAGCTAGCCTGGCTGTCAGATTATACTCTTCCTGCCATGGGGTGGGGGGGGGGGGGGGTGGGGGTCAGGTTTCTCTGCATTCTACAATTAACAAGTAAACAAGATCTAGCATTGATGAGCAATTATAAGTGTTTACAAAAAGATTCATGCAATTTTTAGAACTCTGCGTAGACAACCAGCAAGTTTGAGAGAACAGAGGATGGAGATAGAACTCTTACTGGCAGGTTTTAGGAGTGTTGCAATCGTGGATCCCAGAGGCGTAGCTAGGGTTCAACGCCCAGGGACAAAGATCGGTTTAATGCCCCCTTTACCATGGTTAGGCCCGCAGAGCTTGTAATGCCCTCCTTTGAACGTCTGTGCCCTCAGCTCTTCTAGTACACTAGTCAAGACCTTAGACCCGGGAGCTAATGGCCACTGCATGCACACAGTAGCTTACCTTTACATGCACAGACACCGCTGTCCACACTCCCTGGTTCTCCCTGCCAGCCACACATTCGCCTCACCTATTTCTCCAGTGGGGGGGTAGGCTTCTTTTAAGCAGGGAGTGGGGCTTCTCCCAGCCAGGTCCGCTCTCCTCCACTGCCTTATCTAGTTTCTCTGGTGGGGGGGGGGGGGGGGGTGGAAGAGGCAACAGGATAATAGTTAATTCTGCAAGCTATGTTAGATTGTCTACCAGTGGTGGCTGAGCACCCCTAAATCACTGCGCCTGGGGACATATGTTTCATCCTGCCCCCCTTAGCTACGCCTTTGCTAGTGCCTGCAGTGACAATGCGATCTGACGGGTGCAGAAATGGATTAATATGAAATGGGGCCCTAGACAAGATAACAGTTTTTGCCCACCATCTCCTGTTTTTGATTTTTTTTTTTTTAGGAAAGTTTGGTGATGGTCAACATCAACCAGACCCCTAGACTTTCTTCAGGGCTGGTTCTTGTAACAGTAGGGGCCCCCAGGCAAAATTAACCCAGGGGCCCCTGAACAGATGCAAAATTAACCCAGGGGCCCCTGAACAGATGCAAAATTAACCCAGGGGCCCCCAGACACAAAATTAACCCAGGAGCCCTTGAACAGTTGCAAAATTAACCAAGGGGCCCCCAAACAGACACCCACTCGACCAAACAGCAGCATTAGTAGACCCTTGTTGCAGCCATCTTATCTCCCAGGGCCCCTGAGCTGACTGCTGGCACCCCCCACCCACAAACACACACCCTGACCAGCGACCACCCCACAGAGCAAAAGACTGGCAGAGGAGAGTACCCATCACGACAGGTGAGACGCTACTCTGCCGAAAACTTTGCAGAAGTCCAATGGCGCAACAGTTAAAGAGAATCTGTATTGTTAAAATCGCACAAAAGTAAACATACCAGTGTGTTAGGGGACATCTCCTATTACCCTCTGTCACAATTTCGCCGCTCCTCGCCGCATTAAAAGTGGTTAAAAACAGTTTTAAAAAGTTTGTTTATAAACAAACAAAATGGCCACCAAAACAGGAAGTAGATTGATGTACAGTATGTCCACACATAGAAAATACATCCATACACAAGCAGGCTGTATACAGCCTTCCTTTTGAATCTCAAGAGATCATTTGTGTATTCCTTTCCCCCTGCAGCTATCTTCCACTGAAGTGTCAGGCTGTTTCTTCCTGCAGAGTGGAGACAGCTCTGCCTGTATGTAATTCCTCTGTATGTGAAAGCCCAGCCAGCTCAGAGGAGGATTTATCCAGCTTGTAAAAGATAAGAGAGAAGAGAGAAGCTGCTCTAATCTAAATAATACACAGGCAGTGTGCAGAGAGGGGCCTGGATGGGGGAGATGCATCACAGAACCACAACACTGAAGAACTTGGCAGCCTTCCAGACACAGGCCTGACAAGTCTGACAAGAGAGAGATAAGTTGATTTATTACAGAGATGGTGATAGTAGAACGTGCTGCAGTAAGCCAGAACACATTAGAATAGCTTTTGGAACTTGTAGGATGATAAAAAACAGGATGCAATTTTTGTTACGGAGTCTCTTTAAGTTAGAGGGATGACCCCTTGGGGCCCATACAGGCTAGGGGGTCCTGGGGCAATTGCCCCATTTGACTCTATGGTAACACCGGCCCTACTCTCTCCACACCTAGCATTGCCTTGACGATGATCCGGGTCTGGACAGGTGTCAGGCTTTCAACAAGAGCATAAATGTACAAAAAATGCAGCAGGACTTTGCGATCGGGTAAAATGGCATTGCAATTGAAGCGTTCCTACACAATTTTCATAAATGTAGTAGGACCTAGTGTTTCGGGATCAGAAAGTGAAATCGGATGGCAAAATGCTGCTAATGTAAAACTAGCGGCGGCAGGAGATGTACTAACTGCTGATTCAAACGGGTCAACTGTAATCAACAGGGCTGGACATGTACTTTCCAGTGCCAAAGGCCCACTGCCTCCAACCCCGACCCAAACCCGCCGCCCCGCTTCCACCCTACAGCGTTCTTAACAATTCGAATGGTACCAACCAACTAAAGAAGAAACCAATACATTTTTTGAAAATAAAAAAAATAAAAATGCACTGTTCCAAATTATTACTCACAACAGAGTTTCAAAACATTTTATAGGTCATTTGCTGAATTTGCAGCATTAGGAGGTCATATTAACTGTAGAGTTGGGCCGAACGGTTCGCCTGCGAACGGTTCCATGCGAACTTCAGTGGTTCGCGTTCGCGTCCCGCAGGCGAACCTTTGCGGAAGTTCGGTTCGCCCCATAATGCACATGGAGGGTCAACTTTGACCCTCTACATCACAGTCAGCAGGCCCAGTATAGCCAATTAGGCTACACTAGCCCCTGGAGCCCCACCCCCCCCCCCTTATATAAGGCAGGCAGCGGCGGCCATTACGGTCACTCGTGTGCTGCCTGCGTTAGTGAGAGTAGGGCGAGCTGCTGCAGACTGTCTCTCAGGGAAAGATTAGTTAGGCTTAACTTGTTCCTGTCTGGCTGCATACCTGTTCTGTGAACCCACCACTGCATACCTGTGCTGTGAACCCACCACTGCATACCTGTGCTGTGAACCCACCACTGCATACCTGTGCTGTGAACCCACCACTGCATACCTGTTCTGTGAACCCACCACTGCATACCTGTGCTGTGAACCCACCACTGCATACCTGTTCAGTGAACCCACCACTGCATACCTGTGCTGTGAACCCACCACTGCATACCTGTTCAGTGAACCTGCCACTGCATACCTGTTCTGTGAACCCACCACTGCATACCTGTTCAGTGAACCCACCACTGCATACCTGTTCAGTGAACCCACCACTGCATACCTGTTCAGTGAACCTGCCACTGCATACCTGTTCTGTGAACCCACCACTGCATACCTGTTCAGTGAACCCACCACTGCATACCTGTGCTGTGAACCCACCACTGCATACCTGTGCTGTGAACCCACCACTGCATACCTGTTCTGTGAACCCACCACTGCATACCTGTGCTGTGAACCCACCACTGCATACCTGTTCAGTGAACCCACCACTGCATACCTGTGCTGTGAACCCACCACTGCATACCTGTTCAGTGAACCTGCCACTGCATACCTGTTCTGTGAACCCACCACTGCATACCTGTTCAGTGAACCCACCACTGCATACCTGTTCAGTGAACCCACCACTGCATACCTGTTCAGTGAACCTGCCACTGCATACCTGTTCTGTGAACCCACCACTGCATACCTGTTCAGTGAACCCACCACTGCATACCTGTGCTGTGAACCCACCACTGCATACCTGTGCTGTGAACCCACCACTGCATACCTGTTCAGTGAACCCACCACTGCATACCTGTGCTGTGAACCCACCACTGCATACCTGTTCTGTGAACCCACCACTGCATACCTGTTCTGTGAACCCGCCACTGCATACCTGTTGTGTTCAGTGAACCCGCCACTGCATACCTGTTCTGTTCAGTGGACCCGCCACTGTATACCTGTTTAGTGACCCCGCCACTGCATACCTGTTGTGTTCAGTGAACCTGACACTGCATACCTGTTCTGTGAACCCGCCACTGTATACCTGTTCTGTTCAGTGAACCCGCCACTGCATACCTGTTCTGTTCAGTGGACCCGCCACTGTATACCTGTTGTGTTCAGTGAACCTGCCACTATATACCTGTACTGTTCAGTGAACCCGCCACTGCATACCTGTTCTGTGAACCCACCACTGCATACCTGTTCAGTGAACCCACCACTGCATACCTGTGCTGTGAACCCACCACTGCATACCTGTGCTGTGAACCCACCACTGCATACCTGTTCTGTTCAGTGGACCCGCCACTGTATACCTGTTTAGTGAACCCGCCACTGCATACCTGTTGTGTTCAGTGAACCTGCCACTGCATACCTGTTCTGTGAACCCGCCACTGCATACCTGTTGTGTTCAGTGAACCTGCCACTGCATACCTGTTCTGTGAACCCGCCACTGCATACCTGTTGTGTTCAGTGAACCCGCCACTGCATACCTGTTCTGTTCAGTGGACCGCCACTGTATACCTGTTTAGTGAACCCGCCACTGCATACCTGTTGTGTTCAGTGAACCTGCCACTGCATACCTGTTCTGTGAACCCGCCACTGCATACCTGTTGTGTTCAGTGAACCCGCCACTGCATACCTGTTCTGTTCAGTGGACCCACCACTGTATACCTGTTTAGTGAACCCGCCACTGCATACCTGTTGTGTTCAGTGAACCTGCCACTGCATACCTGTTCTGTGAACCCGCCACTGTATACCTGTTCTGTTCAGTGAACCCACCGCATCAGTGCGCATACCTGTGCAGTTAAGTGAACCCACCTACCTACGTGAGTGCACGCAGTGTGATATACCACTCCGTGCATACCCGATATGGACAAAACAGGTAGAGGAAGAGGTAGTGCCAGAGCCAGAGGAAGGCCACCCGGCAGGTCTGCGCGAGGTCGTGTAAATGTAATTTCGTGTGGACCTGGCCCACAGTACAGTGCTCGGAAGAAGGCACGTCCCATCACGTCCCAAGATTGTCAGGACGTGGTGGAGTATTTAGCGACACAGAACACCTCATCTTGCTCAGCCACCAGTGCTACTACTAGCACCACTTCCGCTGCATTTGACACTTCGCAAGAATTATTTAGTGGTGAAATCACTGATGCACAGCCATTGTTGTTACAGCCAGATGAATTTTCACCAGCTCATATGTCTGCGTTACGCGGCAACACTATGGATGTAACGTGTAAGGAGGATGAAGGACCTACTGATGGTGCATGTTTGGATTTTTCTGAGTCAAGCAAAGCTGGGCAGGATGACTACAATGATGACGATGATAGGGATCCTCTGTATGTTCCCAATAGAGGAGATGAAGAGGGGGACAGTTCAGAGGGGGGGTCAGAGAGTAGTAGGAGGAGAGAAGTTGCTGAAAGAAGCTGGGGCAGCTCTTCGTCAGAAACAGCTGGTGGCAGAGTCCGGCACCATGTATCGCCACCTATGTACAGCCAGCCAACTTGCCCTTCAGCATCAGCTGCTGAGGTCCCCATAGTGCCCACATCCCAGGGTGGCTCAGCGGTGTGGAAATTTTTTAATGTGTGTGCCTCAGATCGGACCAAAGCCATCTGTTCGCTCTGCCAACAAAAATTGAGCCGTGGAAAGGCCAACAATCACGTAGGGACAAGTGCCTTACGAAGGCACCTGGAGAAAAGGCACAAACAGCAATGGGATGGCCACCTGAGCAAAAGCAGCAGCAGCACACAAAAGCAAAGCCACCCTCCTTCTCCTCTTCCTCCTCCATCAGGTGCATTATCTGCTTCTGCCGCTTTCTCCCTTCCACCTTCACAGGCACCCTCCTCCACTCCACCTCTGCCCTTGAGCGGTTCCTGCTCCTCTGCCCACAGCAGCAGTCCGGTGTCCGTGAAGGAAATGTTTGAGCGGAAGAAGCCAATTTCGGCCAGTCACCCCCTTGCCCGGCGTCTGACAGCTGGCGTGGCGGAACTGTTAGCTCGGCAGCTGTTACCATACCGGCTGGTGGACTCTGAGGCCTTCCGTAAATTTGTGGCCATCGGAACACCGCAGTGGAAGATGCCAGGCCGCACTTATTTTTCGAGAAAGGCCATACCCCAACTGCACCGTGAAGTTGAGAGGCAAGTGGTGTCATCTCTTGCGAAGAGCGTTGGATCAAGGGTACACCTGACCACGGATGCCTGGTCTGCCAAGCACGGGCAGGGCCGCTACATTACGTACACAGCCCATTGGGTCAACCTGGTGGTGAACGATGGCAAGCAGGGCGCAGCGGACCAAATTGTGACACCTCCACGGCTTGCAGGCAGGCCTCCTGCCACCTCCTCTCCTCCTGCTACATGCTCTTCGCTGTCCTCCTCCTCCTTGGCTGAGTGGCAGTTCTCCTCTCCAGCTACACAGCCCCAGCTCCGCAGGGCCTATGCTGCATGCCAGGTAAGACGGTGTCACGCCATCTTAGACATGTCTTGTCTCAAAGCGGAGAGTCACACTGGAGCAGCTCTCCTGGCTGCTCTTAAGAAACAGGTGGATGAGTGGCTGACCCCGCACCACCTGGAGATAGGCAACGTGGTGTGCGACAACGGCAGCAATCTGCTTGCCGCTTTGCATATGGGGAAGCTGACACACATACCCTGCATGGCACATGTCATGAATCTAGTGGTTCAAAGATTTGTGGCAAAGTACCCTGGCTTAGCGAATGTCCTGAAGCAGGCCAGAAAGTTCTGTGGGCATTTGAGGCGGTCTTACACAGCCATGGCACGCTTTGCGGAAATTCAGCGCAAAAACAACATGCCGGTGAGACGCCTCATTTGCGATAGCCCGACTCGCTGGAACTCGACCCTGCTCATGTTCTCCCGCCTGCTAGAACAGAAGAAAGCCGTGACCCACTACCTCTACAACTACAGTAGAATGAAACAGTCTGGGAAGATGGGGATGTTCTGGCCCGACAACTGGACACTGATGAAAAATGCATGCAGGCTAATGCGGCCGTTTGAGGAGGTGACCAACCTGGTGAGCCGCAGTGAGGGCACCATCAGCGACTTAATTCCCTATGCTTACTTCTTGGAGCGTGCTGTGCGTAGAGTGGCGGATGAAGCTGCGAATGAGCGTGACCAGGAACCGTTACGGCAGGAACAGGCATGGGACCAATTTTCATCAGACCCAGCTGTTTCCTCAACACCTGCGGCAGCACAGAGGGGGGAGGAGGAGGAAGAAGAGAAGTCGTGTGCAGAAGTCGAGTCAGACTCAGAGGATGATGAGCAAGGTGTTTCTTTGGGGGAGGAGGAGGAGGAGGAGGGGACAGCGGCAGGAGAAAAACCGCAGCAGGCGTCGCAAGGGGCTTGTGCTGCTCAACCTTCCCGTGGTATTGTTCGCGGCTGGGGGGAGGAGGTTGACTTACCTGACGTCACTGAGGAAGAGCAAGAGGAGATGGAGGGTACTGGATCCGACTTTGTGCAGATGTCGTCTTTTATGCTGTCCTGCCTGTTGAGGGACCCCCGTATAAAAAACCTCAAGGGGAATGAGCTGTACTGGGTGGCCACACTACTAGACCCTCGGTACAGGCACAAAGTGGCGGACCTGTTACCAACTCACCGGAAGGTGGAAAGGATGCAGCACATGCAGAACCAGCTGTCAACTATGCTTTACAATGCCTTTAAGGGTGATGTGACAGCACAACGCCAGCAAGGTACCACTGCCACTAATCTTCCTCCCGTGTCCACGCAGTCAAAGACAGGATGCTCCAGCGATCTCATGGTGATGTCGGACATGCGGACGTTCTTTAGTCCAACGCCTCGCCGTAGCCCTTCCGGATCCACCCTCCACCAACGCCTGGAACGGCAGGTAGCCGACTACCTGGCCTTAAGTGTGGATGTAGACACTGCTGTGAACAGCGATGAGGAACCCTTGAACTACTGGGTGCGCAGGCTTGACCTGTGGCCAGAGCTGTCCCAATTTGCCATCCAACTTCTCTCCTGCCCTGCCGCAAGCGTCCTGTCAGAAAGGACCTTCAGCGCAGCTGGAGGCATTGTCACAGAGAAGAGAAGTCGCCTAAGTCACAAAAGTGTTAAGTACCTCACCTTTATCAAAATGAATGAGGCATGGATCCCGGAGGGCTGCTGCCCGCCCCAAGACTAAGTCAGTCCCCGCACACACAGCATCTCTGCCTGCACGCCGTGTGACTGGCTGCCTGGGCTGCCCCAAGAAAACTAAGTCGCTCTCAGTCCCTCCACACAGCATGTCTGCCTGCAGGCCGCTTGACTACCTTCTCCACCACCACCAACAGGGTCCGGGACTCCAGGCGGATTGCTGAATTTTTTAGGCCGCTGCTAGCAGCGGCCGCTGTAATAATTTTTCTGGTGCGTGTACATGACTGCCTAATTTTTCTGGCTGCACTGCGGGCAGCTGCAACAACAAAAGAAAAGGCATGTACATGCGCCCATTTCCCTTCGTGATCATTACCTTGCCGTGGTGAAGGGGCTTGCGTATCACAATTAAGCAATGACCGCCGCATAGATGAGTGTCTCGGGGGGCGCACAAAAGATAATAAGGTCGTTGCTTCATTGTGGTCAGACCAAATTTGATCAGCTGGACAGTCACTGTTCTGTCATTCAGCTACATCAGCCAGGCGACCATATGGGCTGTAAAGCCACCAAAACCTGCACTCTCGCCATGGTGCGCACCAGTCCAGCACGGCCGTCACTACACAAACAGCTGTTTGCGGTGCGTTACACGGTGAGTTTGTTGTGTCAGTGTGAAGCAGTACCTTAATTACACTACCTGATTGATGTATAAACATGCAAGATGTTTTAAAGCACTTTAGGCCTGTCATTTAGCATTCAATGTGATTTCTGCCCTTAAAACGCTGCTTTGCGTCAAATCCAGATTTTTCCTGGGGACTTTTGGCGTGTATCCCACTCCGCCATGCCCCCCTCCAGGTATTAGACCCCTTGAAACATCTTTTCCATCACTTTTGTGGCCAGCATAATTATTTTTTTTTTCAAAGTTCGCATTCCCATTGAAGTCTATTGCGGTTCGTGAACTTTAACGCGAACCGAACCTTCCGCGGAAGTTCGCAAACCCGGTTCGCGAACCTAAAATCGGAGGTTCGGCCCAACTCTAATTAACTGGAATAAAAAAAGCTATTTCATTTAAAAACACCTTAACAGGTCAAGTTACATGTTAACATAGGTTCTCTTATTTGATAGCAGCTGCCCAATTCATGCATCCATTAAGCTTGTGAGTTTTTGAAGAATTTATGTTTGAATTTCTTTGCAGGATCTCAGAATAGCCTCCCAGAGCTGCTGTTTGGATGTAAACTGCCTCCCACCATTATAGATCTTTTGCTTGAGGTTGCTCCGAAAGTTCTCGATAGGATTGAGGTCAGGGGGGGATGGGGGTCACACCATGAATACACAAAGGTAATCCTTGCAGCATGAAATGGTACATTGTCATGCATGAAGATGATTTTATCATGGACAATACGGTTCTTCTTTTTGTACCATGAGTAGAGATGGCCCGAACGGTTTGCCGGCGAACGGTCCCCGGCGAACTTCTTCTGGAAGTTTGATTCGCCCCATAGTGCATCATTAGGGTCAACTTTGACCCTCTACATCACAGTCAGCAGGCACATTGTAGCCAATCAGGCTACACTCTCTCCTGGAGCCACTCCCACCTTATAAAAGGCAGGCAGCGTCAGGCATTGGACTCACTCATGTGCCTGCAGTAATTAGAGAAGGAGACTCTCATAGGGAAAGCTTAGTTAGGCTCTTGTAGGCTTCTTAGCTTGGTCCTTGCTGATTCTTATTGCCAAAAAAAAACACCCCTCAACAGCTCTTTTGAGAGCTAATCTTGTTCTTGTGATCTATTATTTTTTGTGTGTGTGTCCCACTTGCATTATATACAGCCCTGTCAGTCAGTCGCAGCTGGCCTTTGGTGTAATTCCTACTGCGCCACTGCCAGGCCCAGCACATTCAGTGACTACCTGTGTGTGTGACAGGCAGCTGCAGATTTGTAATCCCATCCCAATCACTGCACCTGTTCACTGTTCAGTGCACCTACCAACCTACCTACCTACGTGAGCACACGCATTGTTAATATCACCTGTCATTGCACCTGTTCACGGTGGTACCTGTGTGTGTGTGTGTGTGTGTGTACAGTGTGTGTGTGTAGTGTGTGTGTGTGTGTGTGTGTGTGTACAGTGTGTGTGTGTAGTGTGTGTGTGTGTGTGTGTGTGTGTGTACATTTGTAATACTCATCATTGCATATACCTACCTGTTGTGTTCAGTGCACCCGTCTACCTACGTGAGCGCACGTAGTGTGATATTTAATACACCAGTCACTGTACCTGTTCACGGTACGTATGTGTGTGAGACAGGTGTACATTTGTAATACCCATCACTGCATATACCTCCCTGTTGTGTTCAGGGCACCCACCTACCTACGTGAGCACACGTAGTGTGATATTTAATACCCCCAGTCACTGTACCTGTTCACGGTACGTGTGTGTGAGACAGGTGCGCATTTGTAATACCCATCACTGCATATACCTACCTGTTGTGTTCAGTGCACCCACCTACCTACGTGAGTGCATATACCACTTCGTGCATACCTGTTAACTGCATCTGTGTGACTGCACATTGTTTTAGTCAAGGCAGTGCATACCTTTCACTTCATCCCTCCCGATATGGACAAAACGGACAAAACAGGTAGAGGCAGAGGTAGAGGCAGACCCAGAGGAAGGCCACCCGGCAGGTCTGTGCGAGGTCATGCTGATGTGATTTCGTGCGGCCCTGGACCAAAGTACAGTATTCAGAAGAAGGCGCATCCCATCAACTCCCAAGGTTGACTATTTAACACAGAACACCTCATCTTCCACAGCCATCAGCACTACTACAAGCACCACATCCGCTGCATTTGACACTTCGCTGGAATTATTTGGTAGGGAAATCACTGATGCACAGCCATTATTGTTACAACAAGATGAAGGCGCTAAGCAAGTTACACCACTTCATATATCTGAGTTAGGCGACATTATGGACGTAACGTGTGAGGAGGAGGATGTTGAACTACCTGCTGTTGGTGCAGTTTATGAGGTGTCTGAGGCAAGCGAAGCTGAGCAGGATGATTATGATGATGACAATGATACGGATGCCATGTGGGTTCCCAATAGAGGAGATGAACAGGGGGACAGTTCACAGGGGGAGTCAGAGAGGAGTAGGAGGAGACGAGTTGCTGAAAGAAGCAGGGGGAGCTCGTCATCAGAAACAGCTGGTGGCAGTGTCCGGCGCCATGTATCGCACCCTATGGGCAGCCAGCCAACATGCTCTTCAACGTCAGCTGCCGATGCCACCATAGTGCCATCACCCCAGGGGGAAATCTTTGAGCAGAAGAAGCCAATTTCTGCCAGTCAGCCCCTTGCCTGGCGTCTGACAGCTGGCTTGGCGGAACTGTTAGCTCGCCAGCTGTTACCATACCAGCTGGTGGACTCTGAGGCCTTCCGTAAATTTGTGGCCATTGGGACACCGCAGTGGAAGATACCAGGCCGCAATTATTTCTCTAAAAACGCGATATCCAAACTGTACCGTGAAGTTGAGAGGCAAGTGGTGTCATCTGTTTAGGGTCGTTGTCCTGCTGGAAGGTGAACCTCCGCCCCCAGTCTCAAGTCTTTTGCAGACTCCAAGAGGTTTTCTTCCAAGATTGCCCTGTATTTGGCTCCATCTCCCCATCAACTCTGACCAGCTTCCCTGCCCCTGCTGGAGAGAAGCACCCCCCGAGCATGATGCTGCCACCACCATATTTGACAGTGGGCATGGTGTGTTCAGAGTGTTGTGCAGTGTTAGTTTTCCGCCACACATAGCGTTTTGCATTTTGGCCAAAAAGTTCTATTTTTGTCTCATCTGGCCAGAGCACCTTCTTCCACATGTTTGCTGTGTCCCCCACATGGCTTGTGGCAAACTGAAAATGGGACTTCTTATGCTTTTCTGTTGACAATGGCTTTCTTCTTGCCACTCTTCCATAAAAGCCAATTTTGTTCAGTGCATGACTAATAGTTGCCCTATGGACAGATTCCCCCACCTGAGCTGTAGATCTCTGCAGTTCGTCCAGAGTCCCCATGGGCCTCTTGACTGCATTTCTGATCAGCGCTTTCCTTGTTCGGCCTGTGAGTTTAGGTGGACGGCCTTGTCTTGGTAGGTTTACAGTTGTGTCATACTCCTTCCATTTCTGAATGATCGCTTGAACAGTGCTCCATGGGATGTGCAAGGCTTTGGAAATCCGTTTGCAGCCTAAGCCTGCTTTAAATTTCTCAATAACTTTATCCCTGACCTGTCTGGTGTGTTCTTTGGACTTCATGGTGTTGTTGCTCCCAATATTCTCTTACACAACCTCTGAGGTCGTCACAGAGCAGCTGTATTTGTACTGACATTAGATTACACACAGGTGCACTCTATTTAGTCATTAGCACTCATCAGGCAATGTCTATGGGCAACTGACTGCACTCAGACCAAAGGAGGCTGAATAACACCCCACTTTGCAGTTATTTATTTGTAAAAAAATGTTTAGAATCATGTATGATTTTCGTTGCACTTCTCACATGTACACCACTTTGTATTGGTCTTTCACGTGGAATTCCAATAAAATTGATGCATGTTTGTGGCAGTAATGTGACAAAATGTGGAAAACTTCAAGGGGGCCGAATACTTTTGACAGCGACTGTAATGATGCAATAATGCATTTAGATTGATTTTCAATAGATTTCCTATTAAATGGCCACAAATTAAACTCTGTTTCTAGTGTGTGGCACACATCAGATATAGATTCCTGTCAGATTCAACCTGACAGGCATCTGCCAGAAATCTATCTGATGCTGGGAATACACAGCTCGATTTTGAGCCATTAAGATGGCGCGTTAGATCATTTCCGACATGTCCGATCTCCCGCCCGATTGTTTCGCTGCTCGATTCCGGATTGAAGTGAATGGGAAAAGATAAGAAAAATGAGTGGAAGATAAGAGAATTGACTGCGGAATCGAGCGGCGAAAAGATCGGGCGGGAGAACAGAGCGTCAAAATCGAGCTGTGTATGCCTAACATGATGGTTGAAACTGCTGCAAATCTATCAGTGTATGGCCACCTTTATTTGTGGAGAAAATAACAAGATCTAGATCATTTAGGTGTGAGAAGCAGTGATAAAGTTATGGCCAAATGAGTGGGAGGAGCGCCGACAGGTGAAAATGGCTCTTGGCAGTGAGGGGAAAATGACGTCTGGGCTGAAGTGGTTAAATCATTTAAAAGTAATGATTTTTTGGGAATAAGTAATTTAGAAAACTGTTACAATCTAGGTCATTTTATGTTATTAAAATGGGAAACTGCAATATTTATAGTTACCACCAGACTACTTTAAATTAATACATTTGAGGGTTAATAACATTTGAAATAGAGTTTCGAGAAGATATATGATAAGTTGTTTAAAGCGATGATGAACAATGAAAAAAAAAAAAAAAATCCATTTATTTCCACAGTTTTAGGGCTCTTTTCCACTATGAAATGCGATCACGATTACGATCGCGATCGCAATCGCGTTTCAATTTCCACCATGCGATTGCGATTGAGCTACTATACTCATTATAGTCCAGCTCAATCGCATACAAAACGCGGCAGGACGACGATTGCGCTTTGACCAAAATCGCATCGCAATCGGATCACACTAATGGAAAATGCTGCTGCAGTTTCCATTAGTTTAATGTACCTTGCGATTTGCGATTAGAAGCAAATCGCAAATCGCAGGCTAGTGGAAAAAGGCCCTTAGGCTTCTCTCCTCTCTCACACTGAGTTACATTTGCGTTCAACACCGATGCAATCATATTGTAATGGTGCATTCACATCGTCCCATTAGCAGTGCGGTGTGATGTGGTGTGATGGAGCCCGTTGGAGTAACGCAAAGCATGTTGTGTGGAGGCAGCTGTACTGGGGCAACTGTACCTGGCTAACCTATACTGGGGCATCTGTACCTTGCTAACCTACACTTGGGGCAACTGCACCTGGCTAACCTATACTGGGGCATCTGTACCTTGCTAACCTACACTTGGGGCAACTGCACCTGGCTAACCTATACTGGGGCATCTGTACCTTGCTAACCTACACTTGGGGCAACTGCACCTGGCTAACCTATACTGGGGCATCTGTACCTGGCTAACCTATACTGGGGCATCTGTACCTTGCTAACCTACACTTGGGGCAACTGCACCTGGCTAACCTATACTGGGGCATCTGTACCTTGCTAACCTACACTTGGGGCAACTGCACCTGGCTAACCTATACTGGGGCATCTGTACCTGGCTAACCTATACTGGGGGCAACTGTACCCGGCTCACCTATACTGGGGGCAACTGTACCTGGCTAGCCTATACTGGGGGCAACTGTACCTGGCTAACCTATACTTGGGGCAACTGTACCTGGCTAACCAATACTGGTGGCAACTGTACCTGGCTCACCTATAATGGGGGCAACTATACTAAGCTACCAATACTGGGGGCAACTGTACCTGGTTAACCTATACTGGGGGCAACTGTACCTTGCTAACCTATACTGGAGGCAACTGTACTGGGGGCAACTGTACCTGGCTAACCTATACTGGGGCATCTGTACCTGGCTAACCTACACTTGGGGCAACTGCACCTGGCTAACCTATACTGGGGCATCTGTACCTGGCTAACCTATACTGGGGGCAACTGTACCTTGCTAACCTATACTGGGGGCAACTGTACCTGGCTAACCTATACTTGGGGCAACTGTACCTGGCTAACCTATACTGGGGACAACTGTACCTGGCTAACCTATACTGGGGGCAACTGTACCTGGCTAACCTATACTGGGGGCAACTGTACCTGGCTAACCTATACTGGGGGCAACTGTACCTGGCTAACCTATACTTGGGGCAACTGTACCTGGCTAACCTATACCTATGCAACTGTACCTGGCTCACCTATAATGGGGGCAACTGTACTTAGCTACCAATACTGGGGGCAACTGTACCTGGTTAACCTATACTGGGGGCAACTGTACCTTGCTAACCTATACTGGAGGCAACTGTACTGGGGCAACTGTACCTGGCTAACCTATACTGGGGCATCTGTACCTGGCTAACCTACACTTGGGGCAACTGCACCTGGCTAACCTATACTGGGGCATCTGTACCTGGCTAACCTATACTGGGGGCAACTGTACCTTGCTAACCTATACTGGGGGCAACTGTACCTGGCTAGCCTATACTGGGGGCAACTGTACCTGACCAGCTTATACTGGGGGCAACTGTACCTGGCTAACCTATACTGGGGCATCTGTACCTGGCTAACCTATACTGGGGGCAACTGTACCTTGCTAACCTAAACTGGGGGCAACTGTACCTGGCTAGCCTATACTGGGGGCAACTGTACCTGGCCAGCTTATACTGGGGGCAACTGTACCTGGCTAACCTATACTGGGGGCAACTGTACCTGGCTAACCTATACTGGAGGCAACTGTACCTGGCTAACCTATACTGGGGGCAACTGCACCTGGCCAACCTATACTGGGGGCAACTGTACCTAGCTACCAACACTGAGGGCACCTACAGTGGTGTGAAAAACTATTTGCCCCCTTCCTGATTTCTTATTCTTTTGCATGTTTGTCACACTTAAATGTTTCTGCTCATCAAAAACCGTTCACTATTAGTCAAAGATAACATAATTGAACACAAAATGCAGTTTTAAATGATGGTTTTTATTATTTAGTGAGGAAAAAAAACTCAAAACCTACATGGCCCTGTGTGAAAAAGTGATTGCCCCCCTTGTTAAAAAATAACTTAACTGTGGTTTATCACACCTGAGTTCAATTTCTGTAGTCACCCCCAGGCCTGATTACTGCCACACCTGTTTTAATCAAGAATTCACTTAAATAGGAGCTATCTGACACAGAGAAGTAGACCAAAAGCACCTCAAAAGCTAGACATCATGCCAAGATCCAAAGAAATTCAGGAACAAATGAGAACAAAAGTACTGTAATTGAGATCTATCAGTCTGGTAAAGGTTATAAAGCCATTTCTAAAGGTTTGGGACTCCAGCGAATCACAGTGAGAGCCATTATCCACAAATGGCAAAAACATGGAACAGTGATGAACCTTCCCAGGAGTGGCCGGCGGACCAAAATTACCCCAAGACTGCAGAGAAAACTCATCCGAGAGGCCACAAAAGACCCCAGGACAACATCTAAAGAACTGCAGGCCTCACTTGCCTCAATTAAGGTCACTTTTCACGACTCCACCATAAGAAAGAGACTGTGCAAAAACTGCCTGCATGGCAGATATCCAAGGCGCAAACCACTTTTAAGCAAAAAGAACATTAAGGCTCGTCTCAATTTTGCTAAAAAAAAATCTCAATGATTGCCAAGACTTTTGGGAAAATACCTTGTGGACCGACGAGACAGAAGTTGAACTTTTTGGAAGGTGCGTGTCCCGTTGCATCTGGCGTAGAAGTAACACAGCATTTCAGCAAAAGAACATCATACCAACAGTAAAATATGGTGGTGGTAGTGTGATAGTCTGGGGTTGTTTTGCTGCTTCAGGACCTGGAAGGCTTGCTGTGATAGATGGAACCATGAATTCTACTGTCTACCAAAAAATCCTGAAGGAGAATGTCCGGCCATCTGTTCGTCAACTCAAGCTGAAGCGATCTTGGGTGCTGCAGCAGGACAATGATCCAAAACAAACCAGCAAATCCACCTCTGAATGGCTGAAGAAAAACAAAATGAAGACTTTGGAGTGGCCTAGTCAAAGTCCTGACCTGAATCCTATTGAGATGTTGTGGCATTACCTTAAAAAGGCGGTTCATCCTAGAAAACCCTCAAATAAAGCTGAATTACAACAATTCTGCAAAGATGAGTGGGCCAAAATTCCTCCAGAGCGCTGTAAAAGACTCGTTGCAAGTTATCGCAAACGTTTGATTGCAGTTATTGCTGCTAAGGGTGGCCCAACCAGTTATTAGGTTCAGGGGGCAATTTCTTTTTCACACAGGGCCATGTAGGTTTTGAGTTTTTTTTCTCACTAAATAATAAAAACCATAATTTAAAACTGCATTTTGTGTTCAATTATGTTATCTTTGACTAATAGTTAACGGTTTTTGAATCGCAGAAACATTTAAGTGTGACAAACATGCAAAAGAATAAGAAATCAGGAAGGGGGCAAATAGTTTTTCACACCACTGTATACCTGGCTTCCTACCTATACTGAGGGTGTTTTTTGGGGGACACTGCAGCTATAACGTGCATTGCAAATTGTCTGGTGCTGGGTGATCATCCCTATTTGGGAAGGGGAAGGTGGAAGGGAGGGGGAAGGGAGGGGCTCCTCACAATTTTGCCTCAGGCAACAAAAAGTCTAGAACTGGCCCTGGCAGTACTGGACAATGTGCGCATTTACAGTTGCAGTGAGGCATACTTTCTATGTGCTATATGCTTTAGGGCCCGTTTCCACTAGAGCGAATCCGCATGTGTTGTCTGCATGCGGATTCGCATAACTAATACAAGTGGATGAGACTGTTTCCACTTGTCAGTTTTTTGGTGCGTTTTTCTGTGCAGGATTTTTCTGCACGGTAGGGCCTGCAGAATTCGCCTGCGTGTGGAATGCAGGCGATTCGCAGGCAATGTATTTAATAGGGGAAAACGCACATGCATTTTTTGCACTAAAACTAATGTACATTGAGCCAGGCAGTGACATGGTTAAAATCGCTGATAGCCTGCCTATGCGAAATCGCGGCAAAAATCGCATGCGGAATCGCATCCGCATGCGATTTTGTCAGCGGTGGAATCCCAGCGATTCGCACCGCACTAGTGGAAACGGGCCCTTACTGTAGGAGTTGCACCGCACCGTGTGACACTAGTCTAAGTTATGTTTACTATGTTATGGGTATCACCCCTCCTTCTCTCGCCAGGCAAAGCTATTACAATTGACAGTTAAAAGCAGAATTGTAACAAGTGTTAAACCTGGTACACACTTTCCATTATAATTGGCCAATCACTGACCAATTTGACCACCTCCATGTACTATGAGGGTCAACAGAGGTCTGAGGACTATGAGCAGATTGTATAGGTAAACCCTAAATAGTACGTGGAGGTGATAAAACTGGTCAGTCATTAACCAAGCAAAATTGTGGCCCTCAGCAAAGTACACACCTTCAATTTTGATTGGCTAATAATTGGCCAATGTTACCACTTCCATGTAGTATGAGAGCTCACCTACACCTCATACGCCACGGAGGTGGTAATTCAATTTACGCATTTCCAATCGGAAATTGCATTTCCGCACCGGAAATTGGTAATGGAAGTGCGGTAGGTGGATTTTCGCAGAAATTGCTGACATTTTTTCGCAGAAATTGTCACCGACTTATTGATTTTCTCAAAAAGCACAAGGTTTTTTGGAAAGATTTTTTTCTCTTGTGCTCACTCTTCTTCTTCACAAACCCTGAAAATGTGGTGTTTCTAGCACCTACGGGGGCTTTGCTATTAACCGCTAAAGTCGGCGGAAATGTAAAAATCCGCATTACCGATATGCGTTATGCCACCAACTTTAGAGGTTAATACAACAGCCCCCGTAGGAGCTAGAAACACCACATTTTCAGGGATTTTCAAATGACCTTTTTGTGAAAATCAATATTAAAGTTGTCGTAAATTTCAGCAGAAATCCGCATCGGAATGCGGAAATCGGTAGCAAAAAGCGGTAGCTGTAATTGGCAATGGCAATTTCCGCGTAATCGGATACTGGCAATTTTGAACATTCCTAGTAACATTGGCCAGTCATTGTCCAATCATCATTGAAGGCGCTCTACAGAGGCGCTCTACCTGGTTCATGACCTGATTTTGCACCCTCCAAAAATCGTTTGCCTGAAGAAGCGGGACTGTTACCCATGAAACGCGTTGCACTTTTGGAGTTACTAATAAATGTTACTTTAGACTGTAAGTAACCTGTCCATTGTCCGGCCTTTTTTCAGAAGGGAGGTGAGTCCACCCACTTCCCCCTTTTTAATAATTTTAACTAATTTTATTCTGCTTGGCGCCTCTGTTATCGTATTTCAGTATTATCTAGTCCACCCTGGGTGGAGGGGTGTATCCCCATTTTCTCCTATCTACAGAGAGCAACTTTTTAAACCGGAGCGGGGTCAGGTTACAATTCTCCCGGCCGGCCTGTCCAGTGGTTGCCTTTGTGGCCACCCACCCTTGTGAGTAATCATCTCATTTATTCACAACAGATCTCTCCATATTAACATATTGCACCATATTGGGCTCTTGGTTTCTCCCCCATTTTTCAATCATCATTGAAGGCGTGTTTCAGGCTTTAAGGTGTGTACACAGATCCCATTTTGATTGGCCAATTTTATCACTTCTATTTAGTATCATGTATAGTATTCAATATCTGTAGGCCCACATAGTAATGGAATTGGTAAACATGGTTTTATGTGCAATACACAGAACTGCAAATGATGATATATTACAAATATAATGCACTTAAACAACCTTGGAAACCCAAATAGGGTTTGAAATGTGTCCAATCTTTTTCAGATTAACTCAAGCTGGAGTGTGCAGCAGAAAACTCCTATATATACAGTACAGTACAATACAATATTTATCATCATTTAGCTAAAAAAAAGTGACCATTGAAAAATGATCAACCTCATTAAGAAGAATCAGAATCGTAAATACAGAGAGCCCCCAACTTACCAATGTCTGACTTAGGAACGATCCACTGATATCAGGGCCAGATTTACCGCAAGGCAATATAGGCACGTGCCTACAGGCGCCTGAAGATGGAAAGGCGACTCACTCCCCTCCTCTAGTGCTTCTCTCCTTCCTTCCTTATGCAGAGTCCCGAGCGGAGTGTAGATGAGAGGTTACTCACCATTTCACTGATGAGATCTCCCTTCAGTCAGGGGAACCTCTAGCTACCTAATACTTTGGGGTATCTCCAGCTACTTAAAGGGAACCTTAACTGAACGGGGGGTAAAGAGTTTCACTTACCTGGGGCTATTACCAGCCCCCTGCAGCAGTCCTGTGCCCTCGGCGCCGCTCTGGAATCCTCTGGTCCCCCGCTGTCACTTAGTTTCGTTTTTGACGACTCATCAGTCGCCGGCCGCCATGCGTATTATTGGACGCATTCACAAATGCAATTAGCGCTATTGCGGACCGCAACGCGTACAAAAATACGCGTTGCCGCACTCCGCACGCGTAGATATTTTTGTACGCATTGCGGTCGGCAATAGCGCTAATTGCATTGGTGAATGCGCCCAATAATACGCATGGCGGCCGGCGACTGGTGAGTCGTCAAAAACGAAACTAAGTGACAGCGGGGGACCAGAGGATTCCAGAGCGGCGCCGAGGGCACAGGACTGCTGCAGGGGGCTAGTAATAGCCCCAGGTAAGTAAAACTCTTTACCCCCCGTTCAGTTAAGGTTCCCTTTAATACTAAGGATTAGCACTGGCTACCTAATATTAAGGGACACCTGTAGCTACCTATGACAGGCAAAGCAAATAAGGGAGGAGTGACAGCTAGGGCAACCGGAACACTTGTGGTGCGGTTCGGCGGGTGTTTGTAGGTTCCTGGAGGGTGAAGTTTAGGGTGCCAGGCATCTGCACCTATAGGCTCCTGTGATGTAAATCCAGGCCTGACCAATATTGTCCTATAGCGCACTCTTCTGTCACAGGAAAATCACTCCACACGTGTGTGCAATTAGACTCAAAATCGATTTTCTCAAAAACTACAAGGTCTTTTTGAACGGGGGACACTGAAGGCATGGAGGAAGAGAGATGACACAGAGGGGGACACACTGGAGGCACAGGGGAACAGAGGTGACACAGAGGGGGACACTGAAGGCACAGGGGAACAGAGGTGACAGAGAGGGGAACACTGGAGGCACAAGGGAACAGAGGTGACACAGAGGGGTACACTGGAGGCACAGGGGAACAGAGGTGACACAGAGGGAGACACTGAAGGCACAGGGGGACAGAGGTGACACAGAAGGGGACACTGAAGGCACAGGGGAACAGAGGTGACACAGAGGGGGACACTGAAGGCACAGGGGAACAGAGGTGACACAGAGGGGGACACTGGAGGCGCAGGGGAACAGAGGTAACAGAGGGGGACACGAGGCACAGGGGAACAGAGGTGACACAGAGGGGGACACTGAAGGCACAGGGGAACAGAGGTGACACAGAAGGGGACACTGAAGGCACAGGGGAACAGAGGTGACACAGAGGGGAACACTGGAGGCACAGGGGAACATAGGTGGCACAGAGGGGGACACTGGAGGCACAGGGGACAGAGGTGACACAGAGGGGGGACACTGGAGGCACAGGGGACAGAGGTGACACAGAGGGGGGGGCACTGGAGGCACAGTGGGGCATAGAGGAGGTAAAGAGGACAGAGATGGCATAGTGCTTTGACTTATGGACTTGCATACTACAGAGATCAGGTGATGACTGTGTGACCTCTATGTACAGTAGCAGATGCAGAGGAGAGGTGTAAATACAATTCATGGGGCGCCCAGAAAAACTTTAAAGGGGCCCCCAATAGTAACACCCCTTCCTTTGCCTCCCCTTGGTGACTCTCACAGCCTTGGAGTCCATCATACAAGGGTCATAAAACAGGTATGGCCATCATGATGTTCACACCCATAACAAGCGTAGCCACAATACACCTGATCTGATGTATAGTCCCCGTATCGGGGGAAGGAAAGGTTAGTAGTGGGGCCCCCACAGCTCTGGGCCCCCCAATATCTGAGACTACTCCCCTCTAGTTACACATCTGAGCAGATGTCATTGATACCCCAAACTTTATTTTGGTCCTCCATGCCCTGATCTGTGACTTACACCATAAGTGTGGGAGGAAGGTCGTCATTAGATGGAGTTGAATTCCTTACCGGGGAGAGAAATAGCACAGCGTGAGAAACACGCACATAAGGGATCTGTCAGCTCCATTTGTGCTTCTAATCTAAATAAAACGAAGAAGTTAGCTGAAAAAAGAACATGCAGTTTGCAGTAGGCTCGTCATTAACCACCCTGGCGTTCTATTAAGATCGCCAGGGTGGCTGCGGGAGGGTTTTTTTTAAATTTAAAAAAAACTATTTCATGCAGCCAACTGAAAGTTGGCTGCATGAAAGCCCACTAGAGGGCGCTCCGGAGGCGTTCTTCCGATCGCCTCCGGCGCCCAGAATAAACAAGGAAGGCCGCAATGAGCGGCCTTCCTTGTTTTGTTTAGATCGTCGCCATAGCGACGAGCGGAGTGACGTCATGGACGTCAGCCGACGTCCTGACGTCAGCCGCCTCCGATCCAGCCCTTAGCGCTGGCCGGAACTTTTTGTTCCGGCTACGCTGGGCTCAGGCGGCTGGGGGGACCCTCTTTCGCCGCTGCTCGCGGCGAATCGCCGCAGAGCGGCGGCGATCGGGCAGCACACGCGGCTGGCAAAGTGCCGGCTGCGTGTGCTGCTCTTTATTTGAACAAAATCGGCCCAGCAGGGCCTGAGCGGCAGCCATCGGCGGTGATGGACGAGCTGAGCTCGTCCATACCGCTAAGATGGTTAAGGAAGCAGGCCTGATTGTGGAGGAGATATGACAAGCCGCAAGCTGTTGTGCTAACAGAAGCATCCCTGCAGGGCAAGATGCTCTCTCGCTGGCAGAGTGTCCGGTATTCCGGGTGTCGGCACTGATGCCATGGGATCATCAAGGCTATAATTATCCCAGAGAGTTTGTGTCGAGATCAGCCGAGCAACACAGTCAACAGCGCCGATGTACAATTCATCCCAGAGTTTTGTATGTCTCTAATTGGCTGGCTAGGATCATGTGACCAAGCCTCAGTTTGGCTTATCGTGTAGGCTAACACAGGAGGCAGAACAGGTACGTGATAAAAGAGCGTCTGGAGATTCGGGTCCCTGGAAAAGCCGATAGTAGAATATCAGTAAATCCTACTATTAAAGTGTAAAGAAGGATCGTAAAATATCGGTATTATGTACAGATATTTTACTATAGCTAAACCTAAACCTACTCTCACACAGAACCCCTCCCCCCCACCCCCTTAGACACCTAACCAAAACTGCCCCCCCTTCCCTAGACACCCTACCTGATGCATACCCTTAACCACCCACCCCCCATGACTACCCCCCTATGCCTAACCTTAGCCCCCGCCCCCCAATCCCAACCTTTACCAACCCCCTCCAATCGCTACAAAATATAAACAAAAAATGCTTTTTTCAGCTACCTCCATTGAGCACCCTCAATGAAATAGCATCATTGAGGGGTAATTTGGGAGCCCCTTGATAGTGACGTATCAATGGACGCCCACATTTCCTGCTACCGGCAGAATTGCCACCTGATCGCATTATCTTACTTACTTGGCAATCAGTGTTATTTATCATTGGTGATTTATACAGCACCAACATATTATACAAAGTGATTAACCCTCCCTCTACCAATAGCTAATCCTTAAAGAGACTCTGAAGCGAGATAAAATCAATGCTTTTAACTTTTATTAATGTTAAGCACTATAGCAAGTGCTAAAACGCCGCGACCCCGCGGCAAAACGAGGGGTATATACCCCCCAAATCCCCTGTGCTAAGTGCGAGGAGTGCTTCCTGCTTGAGGCAGAGCTTATGGCTGTAGCTCTGCCTCTTTGCGCGTCAATCCCCGCTGATTGCTGCCTCTCCCCGCCCCTTTTAATCTTCCTTCACTGAGAGGGGCGGGGTGAGGAGGAGATCCTTGGGCAGATTGACGCGAATGGAGGCAGAGCTGCAGCTCAAAGCTCTTCCTCCCGGGGCAGCAAAATCCATGACCAACAAAGTATTGGATTTTGCAGAGGGGATTTTGGGGGTATAAACCCCTCGTTTTGCCGCGGGGATGCTGTGTTTTAGCACTAGTTATAGTGCTTAACATTAATAAAAGTTAAAAGCATGGATTTTATCTCGCTCCAGTGTTTCTTTAACTCTCCCTCTTCTGTTGCCTAACTCTTAACCCCCCGGTAGTGCCTAACTCTTAATTCCCCCCCCCCCCCCCGGTGGTGCCTAACTCTTGAACAACCACTCCTGTCGTGTCGCCTAAACATTAATCCCCCCCCCCCCCCCCCCGCTGTAAAGCTGGCCCACTATGTAAAGCCACAATTTGAATAATAGGAACCACCTGTGCCCACTATTTTATCGGCAATGTTGGTAGACCATATTTCCACACAATGCCAGTATGCCACTAATTGCAGCTTTTATAATGGGCGTCTATGGTGCCTGCGGAGCCCTGTTTGCTAGCTCCGCCCGAGGTGATGGGATGAGATGACATATATATGAGGCATGTATATGTACAGTGCCAAGCATACAAATAACTAGGCTGCATTCCTCTACTTCTTTTTCTACCATAAAGAGTTAGCATTCAAGTATGGAAGTGCCAGTTTCTCACCAGTCCTGATCCAATTGGACCATAGCATAATATTGACTGATACGGTATTACAGCCATAAAACTCATGCATGGAAGAGAACAGCTTTTGAGTGCAGGGGATAAATCAAAAAAGGAAAGGGTCAATAGTTCATATATTTTAGCGCTCGGACACGGAAAGCCTTTGGGAAAATGTCATTCATTAGAGAAAATAAAACATTTAGGCTGGTTTCACAGGGGGACGTTAAAGTCCCACGTTACAGCAGCCAGTAACGCAGCCTAACTCACAGCACTGTGCTGTTCACAGTGCACACGTTGCACTAGAGGGTATAACGCTGCACGTTAAATGAAAGTGCAGCATGGTGTGCGTTATACCCCATAGAGCTGTGTTAGATTGTTTGCACATGCTCAGTGACTAGCCACATGGCTAATTAATATTCACTGCACTGTGGTGACTCCTGGTGGGATTCATAGTGTTGTCCGGATCATGAACGAATCATTCATTTGATCCAGATCTTTTTTGTGAGTTGAATCATCCGGATCATCACATTGAAAGATTCGGTTCACAGTGGATGTCTTTCTGGAAGAAACTGGAACATACAGAATGTACAGTGCAGGGAAAGTCCTGTCCTGCTAGTCATTTCACCCAGTCTGCTTCCCTAGTAAAATGACCGACTCCTTAAAAAGATCCGAACTTCCCATCACTATCCTGGAGCGGGTGCTTTGAGAGCTGCATAACGCGGCTCAATCTGACCTCCAACTTCAACACCACCATACGTTGCGTTAGGGGCACGTTATGCGACCATAACGTCCCCTAAAACGCAACGTCTTGGTGTGAAAGTAGCCTAAACCTACTTTTTTAGCTTTTAAAATAAAATATAAAACTGTGGAATTCTAACAAACAAATACAAAGAAAATAATTTAAAGGACTAGAAGGATAGATACAATTGTTATGTCTTCAATTTATTTCACATTGTGTTTCCATTAAAGTGATCCTAAAGTCACCCCCAAAAAATGAGATGCACTCACCTGGGGCTTCCCTCAGCCCCCTGCAGCCCCTCCTGGCCGCAATAGCAGCATAGTGGGCGATATACAATCACTCGCGTTCCCATGCCTGTTGGCCGGTGACGGCCAAACCGGAAGTGCTCGCCGGCGGGTCCTGGACCATCGGAGCGGGGCTGCGAGGGCACCGATCGTCTGCAGAGGGCTGAGGGAAGCCCCAGGTGAGTTCATCTCATTTTTTTGGGGTGCTTTTAGGTTCACTTTAATTAGTCTTTAATGTGGGTGTCAAATCCTCAAAACCACAAAGTACAAAATGTTGCAGATTTGTGACTACGAAACAAAGTACGAGTTTGGTTTACGTTGCACCTTCTCTGACCAATCCCTCCTCAATGAAATCTGTAGCTAAGCCAAAAATCATCAAGAGAACAAAACGCGCTGCCTCTTTGCTTCCCATCGCGCCTCCTGATCTAGCAGTGAATTGGAAGTGGAACCATATAGCTTTGTGAAATGACTCTACCACGGGGGGCCATTTCGCTTATCAATAGTGTTATGCTGCTTCCTTGGAAAAAAAATTGAGTTTTCACGTAAAATTAGACAGAACCCAACCGAGACTCCATTTAGTAAGACAGTCGGCCTAATTCAGTGTGAATCAAAGTTAGATTGCTTCCCGACTGACAAGCCGGCGTAGCTCCAACAAAACCCAGCAAAACAAGAAGCAAACAAAGTCTACGGACAGTTTCCAACGCTTCTTCCACATTTGCAATAAATAGTGACTATACAGTGGGATGCAAATGTTTGGGCAACCATGTTAATCGTCATGATTTTCCTGTATACATCGTTGGTTGTTGCAATAAAAAATGTCAGCTAAATATATCATATAGGAGACACACACAGTGATATTTCAGAAGTGAAATGAAGTTTATTGGATTTACAGAAAGTGTGCAATAATTGTTTAACTACTTTGGCCTCCTGGATGTACTAGCTACGCCCAGGAGGCCATGTGCGCGTCCGCGCGCTCCCGGCCGCGGTTCGTTAGCCTGGCAATCAGGGAATCGGGCTATGGTGCCCAATCACTGATTCCTCTCCCCCGCTGAAAAAGCGACAGCTTCTCTCGGAAGCTGCGCTTTTTCTGGCTGTAACGTCCACCATACGTCGCTCTAAGCGTATGTTACGCTTAGAGTGACGTCATGTAAACAAACTCATGGCCGCCATCTTGTGGCCAAAAAGTAAAACTACAACTAAAAGTGAAAAGAATAAAACTCAAGACAACATTTACATTATAAAACTATGGCTTACATCCCACCCTCCCAAAAATACCCAAATAAAATGTTTAATACAAAAAAAAAAATTACAATAAAAAAAAAAAACATGTAAATATTTTCCTAAGGGTCTACATTTTTTAAATATCAATGTAAAGATGAAATATTGCTAATTTTTTTTTTAAACTTGTAAATAGTGATAGATGCAAAATGGAAAAAATGCACCTTTATTTCCAAATAAAATAGTGGCGCTATATACATTGTGATAGGGACATAATTTTAACGGTGTAATACCCGGGACATATGGGCAAATACAATACATGAGTTTTAATTATGGAGGCATGTATTATTTTAAAACTATAATGGCTGAAAACTGAGAAATAATGAATGTTTTCCATTTTTTTTTCTTATTCTTCCTGTTAAAATGCATTTACAGTAAAGTGGTTCTTAGCAAAATGTACCCCCCAAAGAAAGCCTAATTGGTGGCGGAAAAAACAAGATATAGATCTTAGATATAGACCACTGGAGTTTAGCAGTGTAGTTTAGTCCAGTGTAATGTAGTATAGTGCAGTGTAGTGTAGGTTAGTTAATTGTAGTGTAGTGTAGTGTAGTGTAGTTTAGCACTGTGTAGTTTAGTGCAGTGTAATGTAGTATAGTGTAGTTAGTTGTAGTGTGGTGTAGTTAAAGGAATACTGTAGGGGGTTCGGGGGAAAATGAGTTGAACTTACCCGGGGCTTCTAATGGTCCCCCGCAGACATCCTGTGCCCGTGTAGCCGCTCACCGATGCTCCGCCCCCCCCCCACAGACATCCTGTGCCTGCGCAGCCACTCACTGATGCTCCGGCCACGCTTCTGGAATTTCAGACGTTCACTTCGGTTCACTTTTGGAATTTCAGACATTAAAGTCTGAAAACCACTGCGCCTGCGTTGCTGTGTCCTCGCTCCTGCTGATGTCACCAGGAGCCTACTGCGCAGGCCCAGTACGGTCTGCGCCTGTTGACATCAGCGGGAGCGAGGACACAGCAACGGAGGCGACACCCCTACAGTATTCGATTAAGTGCAGTGTAGTGTAGCTTAGTTAACTTCCCTGGCAGTAAGCTCGGGCTAGCCGTCGGGAGCTCTATGCAGAGTATAGCGTGCAGCGGGCACTTTTACTCACCTCCCGGGGGATCCGGATGTCGGTAGCCTTTCTCCTTCCTGCACTCCGAGGTTCTGAATCACTCTGGTGAGATCACCGTCATCGATCTCAGTACAGAGTTACATCGTCACCTGAAGGATGGAGGAAAAATTGCAGCGCTGGGGCCCAAGGGGGTGAGTGAGAGCAGGGGCTGCTGCAGAGACTTTGACGGCATGATTATTTTCCTGATTTTATGGTCTGAAACGTTTTAAAAAGACCCTAAAATCTGGAAATAATCATACCGCCAGGGAGGTTAATTGTAGTGTAGTGTAGTGTAGTTTAAGTGTAGTGTAATGTAGTATAGTGTAGCTTAGTTGGTGGGAAGCAGCAGTCAGTGTGTAGTGTAGCTTAGTTGGTGGGCAGCAGGGGTCAGTGTAGTGTAGTGTAGTTTAGTTGGTGGGCAGCAGGGGTCAGTATAGTGTAGTGTAGCTTAGTTGGTGGGCAACAGGGGTCAGTGTAGTGTGGTGTAGCTTAGTTGGTGGGCAACAGGGGTCAGTGTAGTGTATTGCAGTGTAGCTTAGTTGGTGGGCAGCAGGGGTCAGTGTAGTGTATTGCAGTGTAGCTTAGTTGGTGGGCAGCAGGGGTCAGTGTAGTGTATTGCAGTGTAGGTTAGTTGGTGGGCAGCAGGGGTCAGTGTAGTGTGGTGTAGCTGGTAGAGGCAACAGGGCTTGGTGTAGTGTAGCTGGTCAGAGTAGTGTACATAGAGTAGCTTAGAAACTAAAGGTTCATAAAAACAAACACTTATATCACGATTTTCTCCTGGCAGACTCAAAGCGCCAGAGCTGCAGCCACTAGGATGCGCTCTATAGGCAATAGCAGTGTTAGGGAGACTTGCCTAAGGTCTCCTACTGAATAGGCTTAAGAAACAGGCAGAGCCAAGATTCGAACCCTGGTCGAGGCAGAGCTCTTAACCATTACACTATCCAGCCACCTGTAAGACACCCCTGTAGTATAGACACACCCAGTATTTTTTTTTCCTGATTTTTGCCTTCTAAACCCAGATCCATCTTATATGCTGCATCTTATATATTCCAAAAAATATGGTACTTCACTTTACATACAGTACATGAATACTGTCTTCTGAAGGATTTTAGTTTTTCTCAGGACTTTCACTTTAAGCGCATGAGTGTTGCTAGTGCTAGGAAGGTAAACCCAGCCGTACTGTCATTGAGTAAACTCTTTTTAACCGTTTACTGGAAACAATAAAATGACTTTAGACAATTTCTTAGTAGGGCTAGTACTTCATGTATTGGAGAAAGGAGGAGAGGAGAAGATCAGCAATGCAAAGCTCCATTTATTGCATAGTGAGATACAATAGGCAGTACGCGTGCATGAAAAAAGGGCGCCGTGAAAAAAGGGCAAGACTTATTAACAAATTTAGCACCAGGTATTAATGAAATTTGCTAACGAGGTCCATCGTTCTCAACCTTTATTAACGATAATTACTGTTTCAACGAGAAATAATAACGAATAAATATTAGCGTTAAATGTCGTTACATTTTTCATCAATACTGCTTAACTCAACCCCACCCCCACACAGAACCCTCCCCTGGTGGTGCCTGAAATTAACCACTCCCCTGGTGGTGCCTATCCCTAAGCACAACCCCAGTGGTGCCTAACCCTAACCTCCCCCAGTAGTGCCTAACCCTAACCACCCCCTTGGTGGTGCCTAACCCTAACCACCACCCCCTGTGTTGCCTAAAACTAACCGCCGCCTAGGTGGTGCCTAACCCTAACCGCTCCCCCTGGTGGTGCCTAACCCTAACCGCTCCCCCTGGTGGTGCCTAACCCTAACCTCTCCCTATGCAGAAACACCCTTTTACATATATTACCGATACTACCTTTGAAAATGTAAATTCTGTAGTCATTAACAAAATAATATGACAAAAACTATTACGTTGTAAACTTCTAAAACGATAACTACCTCAAAAACTATAATGTTGTAATGTTATCAACAAAAAATTTTGTGGTGCCCATTTTTCTGCTTTTTTCGCCGCATTAGCGATAATTGCATTAGAGTCTATGGCGACTCCCTTTTTCGTCCACCCTCAGCCGACGCCCTTTTTTCCTGCTACCGGCAATACACTTGAACGTGACAAAGTTGCAACATACCAGTGTTAGAAGCGGTGTGGGTGATGGTGGGTGCAGGGCACTGTTGACCTTACACCGTTTTGCGCAATCTAGCGCTTCCATGGAAGCTCTTAATGGTTATTCCATCTGCTGTAGTGCCAACCACACTCTCTTTGTACATTGCTAGTACTTTATGTGCCTATTTTTACCTCATCATGTCATATGCCACTTCACGTGTGCATTAACCTCCCTGGCGGTAAGCCCGAGCTGAGCTTGGGCTATGCCGCGCAGGAAGATATCTCAGCCCCTGGTGGGGCGCTTTGCTCCATTTAAAGTGCTGTATGCGCAGCTAGCACTTTGCTAGCCGCGCGTACAGCTTGATCGCCGCCGCTCTGCGGCGATCGTCCGCACACAGCGGCGGAAGAGGGCCCCCCCGCCAGAGCCCTGCGCTGCCCGGACCAATGAGTTCCAGGCAGCGCTATGGGCTGGATCGGGTGCGCCTGACGTCAGGACGTCGGCTGAAGTCCATGACGTCATTCCGATCGTCGCCATGGCGACAGGAGAAGCTAAACAGGGGAACGCTTTATAAACGCGTTCCCCTGTTTGCTATTGATGCCGGCGACGATCGCACTAGAGGGACACATGCGCCCTCTAGTGGTGTTTCATGTAGCTACCACTCTGGTAGCTTTACATGAAACAAAAAAAAACAAAAAAGCAAAAAAAGGATTTCTGCCTATTTGCCAAAAAAATTGAACCGCCAGGAGTTAAGTATTAAATCATAACTTATTTTAATCAGTCAGGGCAGCTGGCGGCCACCTCTAACTCTGGTGCGATTTATGTCCGTCTGAAATCAATCTATGCAAATTAAACCTCTTTTTGTTTCTAATTGGTACCTATTCATTCAGTCGGGGGTACTTTTTAAGATCCGTATGTGTTTAATTTTCTGAGAAAAAGCACTTAATCCAAATGCGCGTTGGAACATTGAGATGAATTACACCGCGTTCGCCATTGTCAGATCTCACATGGTGTCATTTCCTAACGGCAGGGCCGTATAATATGCCCGAGACGTATTCTTATGAAATTATATGTATTAGAGGAACTCACTGCAGTTTATCAGTCACGTTGCCCTCCGTGTTGCCCGCCCGTATATGTTCACCTCACACCATTATTGAAACCCGAATGGGAAGCTGCGGTGCTATTCAGAGCAAGCACACGTGTCAATTTATTAAAGCTAAACCTCATGTAACAATAGAAATAAATACCATTTCGTCTCACTAAAGAGAACCTGTACTTAAACAAAAAAAGCCCTCTGGGGGTACTTACCTCTGAGGGTCCCAATGAGGCTTACCCCATCCCTTTAGCTTCAGCGACGGAATCCAGCGCTGGCTCCCCCGAATCCTCCCCCAACAAGCTTGACAAGCAGAGATTTATTTACCTCTCTGGGATCCTGCGCAGGCGCACTAGTGTAGTGGCTTTACGTTCGTGTAAGGCAGAAATAGCCGAACCCGATTGTATCCATTCCTCCGCACAGGCGCAAAAGACTTGCGCCTGCACAGTAGAGTGGATCTGATTGGGTTCAGCTATTTCCACAGTAACCTGAACAGAGAGCCGCTATTGCGTCTGCGCAGGATTACGGTGGGTAAATATTTACCTCGCCGAGGTTCAGGGGGCTGCAGTGCTGGATTGCCGGGACACCAGAGGATGGGGGAAGCCTTGTTCGGATCCAGAGGCCTCCCCCTCCCGAGGTAAGTATGCCCCAGAGGGCTTTTTTTTAATTACAGATTCTCTTTAGAGATGGCATCTAATGTTCACCTATAGTGAAAATATTGCCATGCGCAGAACTCTTGTTGTCATTTTCAAGGAATCTCAGGAAGCGTACCGACCCAAAGCTCAGGAATAAACTCACATACTCACTTAAGAAGAGTAACCAAGCAGCTCAGGGTGATGATTCGTAATCTGATAATTATGATTACGCAAAATTACGCATACATTTTCACAATTACGCCTGCACATAATTACAAATTCGTAATTCAATTGACTTCCTATACTCATTCGTAATTACGCGTAATTTTGTTCCAACTTTGGTGGTGAATAGCAACGCCCTCCTACATGCTATTGCTACCAAAATTGCTATATGTAATCGTAATGCAAAATTCCCGGGGAATAGCGTAGGCAATTTCGTAGTTAATTGTTCTCTTTCGTATTTATGCACGAATTTACGCATAATTTCATGCCGACTTTGGTGGTGAATAGCAAAGCCCCCCTACATGCTATTGCTACCAAAATTGCTATATATGTTAAGGGGAACTTTGGGTACAAAGTAAAAAAAAAATATTTTTCAAAAAGACCTTGTAGTTTTTGAGAAAATTAATTTTAAAAATACAAAGAAAAATGGTTTTTAAACCTAGAAAAATGAGTTTAAAAAACTTTTTTTCTATGTTTTAAGATTTTCTCAAAAACTACAAGGTCTTTTTGAAAAACATTTTTTTTACTTGTACCCAAAATTCTCCTTAACATATGTAGCAATTTTGGTAGCAATAGCATGTAGGGGGGCTTTGCTATTCACCACCAAAGTCGGCATGAAATTATGCGTAAATTCGTGCGTAAATACGAAAGAGAACAATTAACTACGAAATTGCCTACGCTATTCCCCGGGAATTTTGCATTACGATTACGATGCGTAATTATGCATGGGCGTAATTTCTGCTCATCACTAGACCCAAACTACCTGAAAAGTTTAAGGGACTAAAAAAGACCAAAAAGCCCTCCTACTAAAAAGCTATGCTTGGTGCGATTTGCCTTCTTAAACAGAAGGAACTTGTGATAATTCAGCTTTAAGAGCCATATCAATCTTGGTCTGTCCTCTGCTCTTTGCCGTATCAATCCCTGCCATGCACTGAGGAGGGCCAAAAGTCAGAAACAGGCTGTCTACATGTGGGGTTGATGTGGCTGTGTAACATGTATAATCTATAGGCTTGCTAAACACCAGCGGTTCTAGATGTAAGCCTGGCTTCAGGGGGGGTATAAAGAGATAATTTGCATATTCAGTAGCTGTGCATTGTGGGTAACCACAGATGTTCACTTAAAGGTGAATTATCGCAAGTTCCCTCTGTTTTAAGAAGGCAAATCCCACCAAGCATTGCTTATTAGTAGGAGGGCTTTTCAGTGTCTGTTAGTCCCCTATACTTTCCTAGTGGTTTTGGGTCACCCCGAGCCGCTCGGTTACTCTGTTGTACTGGTCCAAGCCCCTATTCCCTAGAGCCATATTAATCCCTGCCATGCACTGGTGGTCTGAAATTACTCATATGCGAAATTTCGCATAGAAGTTCACAATTACGCATCCTAATCGTAATGCAAAATTTCAGAGGAAATTGTAATTACTTTCGAAAGTAATAGTAGTATTTTGTAAATTTGCGTAACTTTTCACGTAATTTTGCATAATTTTGTGCCGACTTTAGAGGTTAATAGAAAAGTCCCCATACAAGCTATTGCTACCAGAATTGCTACATATGTTATGCAGAATAGTGGGTATAAGTCACAAAAATAATTTAAAAAAGACCTTGTAGTTTTTGAGAAACTCGATTTTAAAAATGTAGAGAAAAATGGTTTTTGAACTGTCATCTAAGTTTAAATAACATTTTTTACTTGCATTTTTAAAATTGAGTTTCTCAAAGACTATAAGGTCTTTTGCAAAATTCTTTTTTTTGACTTGTACCCACGATTCTCCTTAAAGAGACACTGAAGCGAAAAAAAAATATGATATAGTGAATTGGTTGTGTACTAGGAATAATTACTAGAAGATTAGCAGCAAAGAAAATATTCTCATACTTTTATTTTCAGGTATATAGTGTTTTTTCTAACATTGCATCATTCTATAATATGTGCAGATTACACAACACTCAGCATTCAAAATGAGTCTTTCAGAGCAGTCTGTGAAGTAATGACCTCTCCTCTGGCAGAGAAAAAGTAAATAGTCCAGGAACAGTTGAGATAATAAAAGTCAGATAACAGCCCTCTCCAGGACTAACTTAGTCGGCGAGCTTAAAGGGGAACTGAAGAGAGAGGTATATGGAGGTTGTCATGTTTATTTCCTTTTAGACAATACCAGTTGCCTGGCAGCCCTGCTGATCCTCTGCCTCTAATACTATTAGCCATAGCCCCTGAACAAGCATTCAGCAGATCAGGTGCTTCAGTGGTTCAGACTTATAAGTCTGATCTGACAAGACTAGCTGCATGCTTGTTTCTGGTTTTAATCAGATACTACTGCAGAGAAATAGACCAGCAGGGCTGCCAGGCAACTGGTATTGATTAAAAGGAAATAAATATGGCAGCCTCCGTATACCTCTTACTTCAGTTCCCCTTTAATGGCTTTTTTGCATAGAGATAACAACTGGAGTTTCTCAACTCTTCCTGTACTGGAAACAATTAGACTGATGTATCTGATCTTAATGTTTTATTTCTTAGCTGTACTTAGTGTTGGGCGAACAGTGTTCGCCACTGTTCGGGTTCTGCAGAACATCACCCTGTTCGGGTGATGTTCGAGTTCGGCCGAACACCTCATGGTGTTCGGCCTTTTAAGTTCGGGTTCGCCCCGAACTTCTGTATGCCCCCGAACAGGGCCGAACAGGGCCCCTGTTCGGGCGAACAGGGCCCTGTTCGGCCGAACAGGCCGCAATACGGCCCCCCTATGGGGTCGCAGGCATAAGGGGGGAGCATGCCCCGATCGCGGGGGGGGTCGGAAATTCCCCCCACCCCCTCCGCTAGCGCTCCCCCCTCTGCCCGCTTCCCCATTCAAAAGTTTCAAGAAGTACCTGTATAGCGGATGGCCTGGCAGTGGCACTGTGGAGTGAGGAGGAGGAGGAGTCCGGAGAGTGACGAGTTGAGGGAGGCCGGGCAGCGGGCGTGAGGTCAGAGAAAGGGCGAGTTCTGCCCTTTCTCTGACCTCACGCCCGCTGCCCGGCCTCCCTCAACTCGTCACTCTCCGGACTCCTCCTCCTCCTCACTCCACAGTGCCACTGCCAGGCCATCCGCTATACAGGTACTTCTTGAAACTTTTGAATGGGGAAGCGGGCAGAGGGGGGAGCGCTAGCGGAGGGGGTGGGGGGAATTTCCGACCCCCCCCGCGATCGGGGCATGCTCCCCCCTTATGCCTGCGACCCCATAGGGCCCCCAAAATAGGGATGTTCGGGAAGTTCGGGGTTCGGCCCGAACATGCCGAACATCTCGGCCATGTTCGGCGAACTTTCCCGAACCCGAACATCCAGGTGTTCGCCCATCACTAGCTGTACTACACATACAAATCATAATATCATAATTTTTTTTTCGCTTCAGTGTCTCTTTAATATATGTAGCAAGTTTGGTGTTAATAGCGGAGCTGGGAAAAAAGGGCGCAGGCAGCTAGTGGACAAAAAGGGCGCCGCCATTCACTCCCATAATAAATAACGTTTAATGGGCGCCGAGCAGGAAAAAAGGGCGCCGGAGCTAAATAAAGTTTACAAACGGCGCCCGGAGCTAAATAAAGTTTACAAACGGCGCCCGGAGCTGTTTAATGATTTATAACTGAGCTTGTGTTAATTTAGGTTTATAAAATGCACCCGTGCCGAATAACGTTTATGAAAATACTAAATGTATTTATCTTATTTAAATAATTAAAACATTATTTAAAGTTTTATCCCTTACTGTTTTTAAAACATTATTCACAAAATAAAGCGATCAGTACGTAATGTAAATTGGAATATATTTTTTGCATCCATAATTAGTAAAACATTATTATCCACATAATAAAGGGGGGTCTTAGGTTTAGGCACCAACAGGGGGGTCTTAGGTTTAGGCACCACCAGGGGGGTCTTAGGTTTAGGCACCAACAGGGGGGTCTTAGGTTTAGGCACTAACAGGGGGGTCTTAGGTTTAGGCACCACCAGGGGGGTCTTAGGTTTAGGCACTAACAGGGGGGTCTTAGGTTTAGGCACCAACAGGGGGGTCTTAGGTTTAGGCACCACCAGGGGGGTCTTAGGTTTAGGCACCAACAGGGGGGTCTTAGGTTTAGGCACCAACAGGGGGGTCTTAGGTTTAGGCACCAACAGGGGGGTCTTAGGTTTAGGCACTAACACGGGGGTCTTAGGTTTAGGCACCAACAGGGGGGTCTTAGGTTTAGGCACCAACAGGGGGGTCTTAGGTTTAGGCACCAACAGGGGGGTCTTAGGTTTAGGCACCAACAGTGGGGTCTTAGGTTTAGGCACTAACAGGGGGGTCTAGGGGTTAGGGGTAGGTACAGGGAGGGTTACTTAGGCACCAACAGGGGGGGTCTTAGGTTTAGACACCAACAGGGGGGTCTTAGGTTTAGGCACCAACAGGGGGGTCTTAGGTTTAGGCACCAACAGGGGGGTCTAGGGGTTAGGGATAGGTACAGGGAGGGTTCTGTGTAAGAGTAGGCTTAGGTATAGTTTTAGTAAAATTTTAGTAATAATTACTAATGTTTTACAACACTTATTACGAACGTACTTATATTTATATCATCGTTATAAAGAATATTTTCAGATTTTATTATAAGAACAAACCATAAATGAAGGTTATTCACAATAATATACAATTATAACAATTAAACATATATTATTGTTTTTTTAATAAACGTAATTATAAGTTTAACTTTAGAAATAGGCAAGATTAACGTTTTCACAATTTCCGATTTTATAAACATTATTTAATGATTTATAATTTTGTTAAACTTTATTTGTAAACGAAATATAGCACACTATTTTTATAAACCCTATTAATGATTAATTATTATTTAGAGTTTACACCCCGCGCCCTTTTTGTCCAGGCGCCCTTTTTGTACGTACGCGTTAATAGCATGTATGGGGGGTTTGCTATTCACTGCTAAAGTTGGCAGGAAATTACGCAAAATTTTGCAAAATTGAATGCAAAATTAGGAATGACTACAATAAATCAATTGGATTTGCAAATTGTAATTACATATAAGCGTAATTGTGAAAATTTACGTGAAATTTAGTGAAATCGTAATTTGTTGATTACGACCATCACTACTGCCATCTACTGATGAGGCCCAAAAGTGTAAAATAGGTTGTCTGCTTGAGGGGTTGACGTGGCTCTATTCTACTATCGATATTCCTAGGCGTCCAAGTTTCCAGGCTACTTTTTATGACATACTCATCTTTGGATCATAATCAGGGTTCCCTTACTGACCTCTGGTCCCCCGGTGTGGCTTGCAAACCCTCCAGCTGATCGGGGCTACATTCCTCATCTAGCAGAAACGCCGTACTGCGCCTGAACACACATTCAGACGCACTACGGCTGTGCTCCCGCTTGAGGAGAAGCACAGCCCCGATTACTCTACCGACTTGCCCTTGTCAGTAATCTTTGGAGAGTCTGTGCCAGAGCAGGATCATCCACAAGCAAGGGCGTAACAATAGATCCTGCAAGCGATGCAGCCGAAGGGGGGCCAGTAGCCTCAGGAGGCCCAGTCCTAAGAGACTGACAACTAAGGGCAAGGAGAGAAAAAAACGTTCTGCTCTCTGCACAATTGTTCTAATGACTGCATTTGCTCAGCCACTGATAAGGAATCATACAACGTTTTTCAGACAAAGATTTGTAGACAGTCCGTATTCAGAGTGCAGCAGGGTCTTGTGTACAGCGCTTTTCTACCCCTCCCCAAGTGCTGTCTACTGTAGTGATGTTTTAGGAGTCTGGGCACTGAGAGAAAAAGCTTTCTATTCTTGATATTGTTCTAATGACTGCATCTGTTTAGCCGCTGATAACGAATCATACAATTATTAGTGGGAGGGGGCCCCATCCAAAGTTTTGCAGGGGACCCCAGTGATTTCTCGTTACCTTCTGTCCACACGGCAACCCTAGGCAGTTGCCTCGGGCCTGGAGAAAGCCTAGGGGCCTAGTGGATGCTACCCTCACCAAATCATACAAAAAAATCCAGGTGATCATCAGGGATGGGCAAAAACTGCTATCTTGCTCAGGGCCACATTGCATCTTAAAGAGACTCTGTAACAAAAAAGAGTTCCCCTGGGGGGTATGCACCTCGGGAGGGGGAAGCCTCAGGGTCCCAATGAGGCTTCCCCCTCCCCTGTAGCTGCAGGCAGTCCAGCGCTGGCTCCCCCGAAGCATCCCGCAATCCTGGCTCGACAAGCCTGACAAGGCTTGCTATATTTACCTTCCCTGGCTCCAGCGGGGGCGCTGTTGCGGCTCTCAGCACACAGATAGGCGGAAATAGCCGATCTGTGTCGGGTCCGCTCTACTGCGCAGGTGCAGGAGACTTGCAGGAGACTTGCAGGAGACTTGTGCCTGTGCACTAGAGCGGCCCGTCAGCGATCAGCAATTTCCGCCTATCTCTGAGCGGAAAGCCGATACTGCGCCTGCGCTGGACCCGGGAAGGTAAATATTTACATCCCCGCTGTTCGGAGGGGCACAGCGAGACCGCCGTGGGACACAGGAGGACAGGGGAAGCCCCGATAGGATCTGGAGGCTTCCCCCACCACGAGATGAGTACCTCCCAGGGGAACTTTTTTTAGTTACAGGTTTTCTTTAAAGGATATCCAATTCCGAGGTGATGAAGTAAATCTACCTTTACGTACCTGGAGCTTCTTCCAGCCCCTGAAAGTCATCTGTGTCCCTCGTCACATCTCTGGTCTCCTCTTGGGTCCCGCTGCCAGCCTGTAAGGATCGCTGACCCTCGTTGTGTGAGCGCCCGTGAACGTTCCCACGCCATCAGGAGCCTTACTACTGTGCAGGCGCAGTACGCTGCCGGTGATGAGTGCACAATTGCGTGCGGGACGGGCACATGAAAGCACATGCGCAGAAGACGCCTGCCCATCTGGGGTCAGCGATCCTTCAGAGGCTGCCAGCGGGACTCAGGAGAAAACCAGGCAGAGCAGCTGAAAAGAGTTCAAGACGCGTACTGTTAAAAAGGGAGCCCACTATGCAAGCAGGCCAAACAACCTGGGGAGCATGACAGTTAGTATGGGGGCGGGGGTCTGAGGTTAGTTGCCCACCCGGGGGGGGGGTGAGGGGGGAGTAAGGTTAGCTGCCCGCCAGGTAGGGTTAAAGTTAGTTGCCGGGGGGGGGGGGGGTAAGGATAGTTGCCAACCAGCGGGAGGCTAAGGTTAGTAACCTATGGGGGATTAAGCTTAGACACCCACCATGGGGAGGTTAAAATTAAGTGCCCACCGGGGAGGTTAAATTAGGTGCCCCGGGAGGAGGGGGTATGGTTAGGCATCACAACAAGGGGGGGGGGGGGGTTAAGGTTAGGCACCACCAAGATTCTCTGTGAGAGTAGGGAGAGGTTAGGTCATCGGCAAATATTGCAGCAGACAGCCCCACCGTCCTTCCTTCCCCCCTGCGCTCATTATCGGGCTATTGCCAGACCCCTGCAGCCTCTCTATGTACACGATTCTCTCTAGTTCTTTTTTTTTTTTACGTTTATATAAAATCTGAGTAGCTATTTAATAACCATAAACTGTTGGAAGCGGTTTGCGACTCCCACACACTTGATGCCATTTATTTGTTCTCGTCTTGAACAAGTCGAGCGCCATAAACTGCCTCTTGCAATTCAATACTTCAACTTAACAATGGTAAAAAGGAAAAAACACATTGAAAGAAACAACAACAAAAAAAAAAAACAGAAACTGTACGAGGGCAGCAATTCGCTCAGAGGCATATTTTTTCTTGTTTTTTTTTTTAACGAGGACTTTTCCCTTAAGAGTGTCTATTAGCCTTTTGCCCTGGGGAAATCGCCCGTGACAGGCTGTAAGGATGTACATGTGACAGCGCGTATGATGAATGATCGCGGCGGGCAGAATTCCGGGAAATATCGCCACAATTAGTTATCATCGGCCACCCAGTCAAGCCTCAGCCCGAGCAGCGCCGGAAATATCAATCACTCCGCAGCCGCCTGCGTAAGAGCCACCTTAAGATGCTAAGTAGGTCAAGCACTCCCATAATCCTTTGCAAAGCATGATACTTAACAGAATAATATAATAATAATGCTAAAGTGGAGCTCCGGGGAAAATATATAATTTTGCTTTTTCAAATTTTGATGTAGGGATGGCTGATTTACGATTCTGCAGAAATTGCGATTTCCGCCAATGCCGATTACCGATTTCACAGATTTCTGAGGATTCTTTTTTTTTTTGCTCATTTTTTGAATTCTCTGATTGGCTAAATTCTTCCGAGTTGACTCTACATTCTCTGATTGGTCAGTGCGCCCGAGTTCTGTGATTGGCTAAAATAACCAAGTTGCGGTAATACGGTATTTCCATGGTTTCGATTTCAAAAATGCAGAAATTTCGATCCCCCGAAATCCAAATGAGCGTCCATATTTAAATGTCATCTGTGTGTGTGTAGGAGAAATAGCACCATCTTATCTCTAGTAGGGATGGTCAGAAATGCCCGTTTCCCATTCCGCGGAAACTCTGATTCCCGATTTTCCATTTTTCTGATTTCCGATTTTCCATCTTTTTGATTTTGGATTTCCTGTTTTTCCGATTTTCTGTTTTTCCGAGTATTTTATTAGTCTTTTTTTTTTTTGCATCAAAGAATGCAAAAAAATTTTTGGGGAAAAACGGAAATCGGAAAATGGAAATCGGAAATAGTCTTGTGATTGATCTGAAATTAAAATTTTGCAGAACAATCCTGCAGTGCTTCTGTGAACGGGTGAAAATTTACCGAGTTGCAGTAAATCGGATTTGCAGATTTCCGATCGGAATTGCGGAAATTCTGCGAAATCCAAATGAGCATCCTTAAAGAGAACCTGTACTGAGTAAAATTATTTTAAATAAACACATGAGGTAACTTCAAATGAACATTACATAGTTACCTTGCCATCAGTTCCTCTCAGAAGCTCACCATTTTCTTCTTACAGTGATCCCTTCCAGTTCTGACAACATTTTGTCAGAACTGAAATATATCAGTTGCTGTCAGTTATATATCAGTTGCTGTCAGTTACAGCTGAGAGGAGAACTGATGTGTCCATGTTTCCCTATGGCTCAAGTGGACGATATTACAGTGTAACAGTGTGCTGACCAGAAAGCTGTTATGGGGTAGTGGCCATTTTCAAAATGAGGACGGAGAAATCCATTGATCACAGTGGACAAACAGGATGCAGGAGAGGAAAAATAGATTGAGGAGTACACTGCGCTGGAGGTAAGTATGACTTGTGTATGTTTATTTTGACTTTTAATGTTCAGTTCAGGTTTTCTTTAAAGCGGACCCAAACCAAACATTTTTTTAATTCAAAATATTTAGCTGCACCACTCTAACACATACAAAGATAAATAAACACTCCTTCAAGCCTATGAGCATTTCAGTGCATGCTTTTCACCCTTCTCTTTTCATAACTAGGGTTACACAGGTGGCAGCCATTACCTCTGAGCTTAGTAGGAGGTTTTAGATCATGAGTGTGTTTGTCATCAGCTACCCTCCCTCACAGGGGCGTCGTCTATTTGAAATCTCACACAAGCTGAAGTCACCTCCCCTGTGACATCATCAGTAGCAGACTGTGTTTTGTTTTTGTTTTTTATCTCCTCAATCAGTTTGCCGGAAAAATCCCGGCAATATGAAAGGAAGGGAGGGGTTCCTCCAATAAATGTAAAATATCTTATATTTGTCATCATGCAGCTGAAAAAAGGCTGCTATTTATTATTATAATTTAGAAAATAGATTTTATTTCTGAAATCTTGTATTTTCAATTTGGGTCCACTTTAATCTCTAGTATCAAAGATGGTTTAAAAAAATCAGTGCAAATTGTGATAAGGAATGGTCTGATTCACAAAACTCAGATTATTTTAGACATTGCCCTTTTTTGCGTGTACACATGCGCATTTCCAGGCAAACTAATCCTGTGCACCTGTGTTTTTAATCCCATGCCAGATGTTGGTACATACGCACTAAGTGGGGTCACAAGCACAGGAGATAAATCCCCTACAGGGCAACATTCTGTAATGTGCAAGCCATCTGGACACCAGCAGATGGCCTAGCAGCTTCATGGATCCTCTTCTAGCCCTCTGTTGTTGTCCAGCATCCTCTTTTTCTTGTGACCATACTCCCGTCTGAGTACAGGCTTTTTCATACTGGGCATGTGCAAATAGGCTCTGAGCATGCCCAGTGAACGTAATACTTGCGCACAGAGGAAACAATGGGTTTTGTTCTACTGGGCATGCGTGGACCTTACTTGCACATGCCCAGTAGCTCATGCAGAGACAGGCACGAGGCCATGAGAAGCATGCTTGACAATTCTGATGAATATGTTTGGAGGAACCCAGTGACAGAGCAGAGGTCTAGAGGAGGATTGGGGATTCGGAAAAGCCTCCATACTATACAGAGGCTACCTACTGCTGAGGCAAGTATCTCATTTTGAACTTTTAATTCACTTCAGGTACACTTTAAATAGGAACTGTAGTGAAAATAAATGAATATTTGTTTACTGAGAATTCCGTCCGAAGCCCTTACAAAATATGCTTGGGTTCCCAGAATGCTCTGGGAAGAGAATCCCACATAGCTAAACAGCCTAGGCTAAGCATTACTGGGAAGGCGGAGCTACATACCAATATACAGCTATATATAGATATAGAAAGTGTTTCTGATGCGGATACCAGGATAATGAATGTAGAAGTGGGCATCCTGAATAATTTATTGAATTGTACTACATATCACTACAGGGCCTCTTTAAAAATGTCAGCAGCATTAAACTCTTCAAAAATGCATGCATTGGAAATGTATGTGTTATTGAAGAAAAGAAAAAGAAATAATGCAAAAACAAACACATGCTGGGCAGGGTGAAAAGGGTCTCATGAGAGAATACCTGCAAACAACCAGAACTCTTGCAATGTCTAAAAAAACAAAGAAAGAATCCTATCCTATATTATAATCCCCGTGTCCCTGCGTACACTCCCGTGTCCCGTCCCTGTGTCCGTGTGTCTGTGCGTTTGCGCTACTGCGCATGTGCCGCACGGACAGCCGTTGGGACTGGAGCAGGACGGGCCAGGGTGCCGGCCGGGCGTGTGTACCCATGCAGCGGGCGCGCTGACATGTGGCGACCATGACAGACCTAGAGCCCATTTTTGAACAGGCTTAGGTCAACTAGCACTCATGTAAAAGTGGTTGATTTGCACTCAGCAACTTCCTGGTCACTGGAAGACACACCTCCCAACTTTTTGAGATGAGAAAGAGGGACACTTAAGCCACGCCCCTGCCGCACTCTGATCACGCCCCCATCACACCTCTAGTCACGCATAGCATAAAGATTTAATAAGAAAATGATGTTAATTTATAATTCAAATCACACTGTTCCTTTCTATCCTGGTTTATTTTCCTTCATATTAACATTTTAAAATTATTAATATATCAATTTAAAGGATGGGAATAAAGTCAAACAAACACATTTTTAGTAGAGAAATATATATATATTTTCATAGAAAGAGGGACAAAGTCCTGAAAGAGGGACAGATGAGGAGGAAAGAGGGACGGAGGGACAGGGTTCCCAGAAAGGGACTGTCCCTCCAAAAGAGGGACAGTTGGGAGCTATGCTGGAAGATGATGTCAGAGGGGAGTGGCAGAAGAGAGTGGGTTTCAAGTCCTCCAAACTAACCCATCCTGGGTGTGGCTGAGCCATGCCATAGTAGTCACCTCTACCTCCCTTTACACACTATCTACAAATCTTGCCCATCCCCGACACCAAGCATGAGCTCACTCAAGATGCAAATACAAGGGAAAAAAGGTTAAATGTCCAGATGCAGGGTTAGAAAATGCAAGCCGTAGATTCTGCTAATACTGTGTGAATGAAACATTTTGAGGAGTAGAGGAGGCAAGGTCATTCAATGAACTCCGCCAGTTTCTTTGTAGCTAGTTTATAGGCGCAGCTCTCAGAATCTATCAGTGGGGGGCAGTGGAGAGGAATCTGACCGGCGATGAGCCATGAGTGGAAGATAGATGGCGTTCTGAACCGATGACGCTTCCAGCAGGGAGCGGTGTGCTGAGCCGGGCGAGAGCGATGAGGTATGCGGCTCCAGTGCAGATGTGTAGAGATCCTGAGCCAAAACAGAAGTCAGCTCTCTGCATCATATGCATGAAAAAGGGTAACTCCGTATCTGCAGAAAGCAAAGGTTATCAGGAAATAAAAGTGGCAGTAATTAAATGGGTATATCCTTAGTTAGCAGTCCACTTATTTAGGAGATTCCGGGATAACTACAAATTGGCTCCCCCTCCCCCCCTGCACTGCCTAACAGGCCATTCATTTGAATGGTTTGCTCGGGAACCACACATTGTTCGCGTTCTTTCCTTTTCCCCTTTTTTTCCGGTGATTTTAGATCGGACAATATTTTTGCTCTTTCTTACACGTCATTTCTATTCATAATTCCAGTGTATTTCTCCGCAATCCGAAAAATTACAAGTGAATGTGGAATATTGCGTGTGGAAACCACAATCGCAGAACGGACGCAAAGCGTGAAAAAGAGAGTATGTTTTGTACAATGAAAAAAAATAATGCAGTAACATTTTGCATACTGTTTTAAAGTGACCCGAAGGTGAAAATAAACTATGAGATAAACAATTATAATTATCCTCCTACTCCTAAAAATGACTTTTTTTAAGTATCCCATTTTTTTTTTATATTTAAACATTTACAAAGTAGGTTGAGGCCTCTTTCACACAGAGACGTTGCGTTAGAGGGGACGTTAAAGTGAACCAGAGACGAAGCACCCTTGTGTATTTTACCATAGAAATCAGTGGGAACATTAGAGAAAACATTTACCATGCTCTCTGTTCCATCCCCACTGCTAAAAGTGTCTGTTATCTAGCTGAGATAAGAATCCCAGACTGAGCATTGAGTCTGGCTTTGCTATAATGACTCAGCTATAATGATTCCTGAGCAAAGCCAGCAGGGGGCAGGCTTGGACTTGAAGACAGCAAAGAACACAGTCTCAGCTATAATTATTCTGTAGCAAAGCCAGACCGACTGCTTAGTCGGGATTCTTATCTTAGAGGTGATAACAGGCAAATTAAACAGAGAACAATGTAACAAAGAGCAGATTAGGTGTTTACTGTCATGTTCCCACTGATTTATAAGGTAAAATACATGAGGTTGCTTCATCTCTGGTTCTCTTTAAGGTCGCATAACGTTCCCCTAACGCAACGCATGGTGGTGCTAAAGTCGGACGCTACATAGAGGCGCGTTATGCCACTCTTGGTGCGCCGTTTTTGTTCGATACTGGTAGAACGAAAATGGCGCATGCGTCCAAACACTGTGGAGACCATGTGATCGGAACACTCCGCATCACGTGGTCCCGCCAGCCAATCGCCAGACAAAGCAGCCGCTCCAGGAAGTAAACACTGCACGTCACACAGTGCAGTGAATATTAATTAGCCATGTGGCTAGGGACAATAGGGGACTCTCCCCTCCTCTTCTCCTGCACTGAGCATGTGCAAATAGTCTAACGTGGCTAAAACCGCGTATAATGCATAGCATGCTGCACCTTCTATGAACGTCCAGCGTTACACTGTAACGCAACGTGGGCACTGTGAACAGCCCATTGATTTTTCATTACTGTGAGTTGGGCTGTGTGATAGGCTGCTCTAATGTGCGCCTGTAACGTCCCACTGTGAAAGCAGCCTGAATGTTTTACTGTCTGTAATCAGTGGCAGCCTATTAAGTGTTCCAGAGTTAGAAAAAGGCCAATAGTGCATGTATTTTATCTCTCCCTTCTCTCAGAAGTTGTATTCTGCCAGGAAAACTTTTATGGCTGTATTTTGCTTGTCAGTTCCCGACAAGGTACCGACAAGACAGAAGCTGTCACTTCCATGCCTAGAAATTAACTCTTTCAGGCAGCAAAATAAAACAAGTATAACAGCCTGGTTATTGATATGTTTTGTACTGTACATACACATATTTATCTCACCATGTCACATGTCACCTGGGGTACACTTTAATCCAACCAATCACAGGCCCCCCGCACCAAAGAGACATTTAATTATGATGGCATTTTAACACACATATTTTATGACGAGGGAACATGATCTTTCACAACTTTTAATGTGGAAGTTTTCGAGGGTTCCTGCGGCGTGTATTTAATGTTCCTGCTGAAATCCGAACATTTCTGATGGCCTATTGTGGAGGAAGTATTGAGGCAGCTTATGAATGATCACAATTACACACCGCTACTGTTTTACAGCATTTTACAACAGCAGCAGTAATTGGCAGTCCAAGGAGATGTATTAAGCCGAGTAGAAAGGAAACTGCGGTACAAACTGCTTCTAAACAATACAGCCAGTGCAGTGAAAAAACAGCAGCAAATGCAGCTCACTTCACAACAATAATGAAAGCCATGAGGTTATAATAAACAGGCTTATTAAAAGAGAAGAGAGAATGAATCATACAAGCTTTTAAAGCCTCTTGTTTATTACTAGGATTAGTGCAGGTGTTGAAAATTAACAACAAAAGCTTCAGGCCTGTGCAGTCAATTATGCCTAAAGCAAGGTGGAATTTTCTGAACAGTCTCTTAGCAACAGTACTCCAAACAAAGAACACTTCACACCTGGAGGTTGCATTATTCCCCCTTATGAAGCTATGTCCCTATTTAATCTATAATAACTTTATCACGCTTAGGATGCCTAGATGTGATACGTACTGTATTTTTCGGCATATAAGACACACTTTTTCTCCCCCAAAAATGGGGAGAAAAAATCTCTACCTCTTATATGCCAAATACAGGGAGTCTCTGACTTATGAACACCCACTGATACGAGCTTCCGAAGCGCCGCGGTGTTGAGGACCAGGGCCGTTTCTTGGGCAGTGCGGGTGCAGACCAGCAAGTAAAACAGGGGGGGAGCAGGCAGAAGGACATTGGGAGCTGGTGATGTGCGGTGCAGTCAAATGGAAGAAGAAAAAAGATTACCAGCGCAATCACCTTCCCAGACTCCTCCTGGGATGCCTGCGTCAGACGTCAAGTCATCATCACGTCACCACCGCGTGATGACACCTGATGTCCTGTAGCGGTACTGCAGGTTGTCACCACCCGCGTGATGACACCTGATGTCCTGTCGCGATACTGCAGGCTGTCACCCCCCGCGTGATGACACCTGATATCCTGTAGCGGTACTGCAGGCTGTCACCACCGCGTGATGACACCTGGTGTCCTGTAGCGGTACTGCAGGCTGTCACCACCGTGTGATGACACCTGGTGTCCTGTAGCGGTACTGCAGGCTGTCACCACTGTGTGATGACACCTGATGTCCTGTAGCAGTACTGCAGGCTGTTACCACCGCGTGATGACACCTGATGTGCTGTAGCGGTACTGCAGGCTGTCACCCCCGGGTGATGACACCTGGTGTCCTGTATCGGTACTGCAGGCTGTTACCACCGCGTGATGACACCTGGTTTCCTGTTGGGGTACTGCAGGCTGTCACCACTGCGTGATGACACCTGATGTCCTGTAGCGGTACAGCAGGCTGTCACCACTGCGTGATGAAACCTGATGTCCTGTAGCGATACTGCTGGCAGTTACTACCGCGTGATGACACCTGATGTCCTGTAGTGGTACTGCAGGCTGTCACCCCCACGTGATGACACCTGGTATCCTGTTGCGGTACTGCAGGCTGTCACCACCGTGTGATGACACCTGATGTCCTGTAGCGGTACTGCAGGCTGTCACCACCGCTTGATGACACCTGATGCCCTGTAGTGGTACTGCAGGCTGTCACCACCGCCAAACACAGGCTGCAAAATGGCTGCTGTACTGGCTTTCTGTTAGGTGGGAAGGTGGACCAGGAGAGAGGGATAGCTGATTGGCTGCCATTTGTCTGCTGACTCTGGGGTGAGGGGTAGAGATGGCCCGAATGGTTCGCCGGCGAACGGTTCCCAGCAAACTTCCGGGGTTTGCAATCGCAATCGTGCAAACCTTTCCGGAAGTTCGGTTCGCCCCCATAGTGCATCATGAGGGTCAACTTTGACCCTCTACATCACAGTGAGCAGGCACATTGTAGCCAATCAGGCTATACTCCCTCCTGGAGCCACCCCCCCCCCCCCTTATAAAAGGCAGGCAGCATCAGGCTTTGGACTCACTCGTGTGCCTGCATTAATTAGAGAAGGGAAAGCTGCTGCAGACTCTCATAGACTTATGCTGAGTACACACGTCCGATAAAGATCGTTTGAAAATGAACGATACCGATAATTGGAACGATAATCGTGTACGAAAAAATCACGAACGATCGTTCCAGTGAACGATAACGATCGTTATCGGGCAGTTGGACCGATCCAACCCGGCGGATTTTTTCTCACGATTATCGGTACATCGTTGTAATGTGTACACATATCGAGCGATAGTTAAGATCTGTTGAAGAGTACGCATGTTCAAAAATCCGGAAGTGTCGTATCCATGTAGAAAGTTACCTACGGCAAGGATCTTAATTTTTGAATTGTTTCCTTTGTCTTTTTCCTCTAACGTTTGTTACTGTAACGTTCGTTCTGTACTGTATTAACTTTAATGTGCGAGTATATATACGTACGTTGTATGTTTATATTTGTTTTGGGTTTTTTTTTTTTGCTGTTAATTTTTTTTTGTTTTTTTATTTATTTTAAATGTTTGTTTTTGGTTTATTTTAACACACATCTTTTTTTCCTCCTCTCCCTCCTTTTTTTGTGTACAGTTTTATTGGAGAAGTAATGAACATAATGATAAAGTATAAAAGTAATAAAGTCCTTTTTTAATACTAAAATGTTCAATATGAATCATAACTTAACATAATAAAGTAAGAAATTTTTAAATTTTACAAGTTGAACATTTCTGCTACTCGGTTCCTTATTGCCTGTATTTCTCTTTGGTTGGCACAGGCAGTTGCCCACATATTGGTTTTGAAAATTTCTAAACGCATGAGTGCATCATCCATGTCACTTATTAACTGTCTTGCTGTCTGAAAGTCTGAAAAATACAAACAAAAATGTGTGTTAATATTGTTTAATGTCTAAAAATGTAAAATAAAAAAATATCATGCTATATTTTGTACGTGCCACACAATGACATGTTTTATACATTCCAAATGTCCATCATCCTTTATAGTATACAAAGGTAACATTCGGTCATATGTTTATTGGTAAGTGTGCATTATAATCTTGTGATGGCTATTTTTTTGTTGTTGGTGGGGTTTGCTTTGCCTGTTACAGATGAGAAGACATGATGAACTGACACACACATGCTTGTTTACAAATCAATGTGTGTAAAGTCATATGCTGTAAATGAAAGGGATACATGTTGATTCAAATCTATTATATTTCTATCATGGTGTGAATGTACGTGAAAGTTGTATGTGGGTGAAGCACTTGGTGATGTAGCTGTATCTGAAACAATAATATACTTACTAATGGTCATGGTGTGTGGTTCCAAGTCCTCAACCTCTACATCTTCAACCTCCTCAACGACATTATCCGGGATGTTGATTACATTAGCATCTGCATATAGAATGTTATAATTGAAAAATGTGCTACATGTGTAGTAAATATTTAAACATTTCATTAGTGTATTATAGTGTATTAGGGAAAGAAACACCAAACCACTCGACAGGTGACACAATTTGTTAACATCACAGAAACAAACATTTATGGTGTGTGATGGTCCCAGTCACAGTGAGAATGTCAAGGCCACAGATACACATATGGAGGTGATAATGATTGGAGAGTGTGAAAACATTTTATTTTGAAACACAAGGGGTTAGGTTTCCACACATTGTAGGTACCTTACCTATATAGTTCATTGTGAACTATACTGATGGTGTTATGACTGATTGGTCTTTGGTAAAGCAGGAAAAAAGAAAAAAACCTTGTCATGGCCAAGTCATGTGTCCACAGATTAAATAACATATGTCTTGCATGAAATACAATCATTACCTGTTTGACACTCCTCCTCCGTTAATTGCAAGTCCGTTCCACTTGCTTCAACTTCCAGTGGTTGTTCTTGGTCACTGTGTTGTGGATTATCTGTGAAGTAAGATATAACACTGTTGTTTTTCAAACAAACAAAAAATTAAAAAACACGAACACATTGTTATTTTTTCCATTCTGTTATCCATCTGTTATATGTTAGGATTGTCTACCAATATGATTAAAAATGTCCATTTGCATAATATAGTAGAACATCGTGTCCAATATTTATTCCAGTGCAGTGCAGTGCAGTGGTGGGCTTCGTACTTTAGCGTCACAACTCCCCATACTGTTCACCCTGGCATACAGTACTGTTGACACAACGTTTATACTCAAGGTGATGGCCTATATACTTAGGACTGCTGGGTCACAACAACAAACATAAGCTAATGCTTTTAGAGCAGTTATTTCATGTAGGTTTTGATTCCCAACAATGCTGGGCCTAGGCAAAATCTCTGCATCTTTCATTACTGTGGCTGGTGTGTTGGCTGTTATGTGACAAGAATACAGGTAAACTATAATATGTACACTCACCAACATCCTGTGGCTCATCCACACATTCATCCACATCATCTTGTTGTGTTGGTGTGTTCAAATCTGTGAGAACAATATTATATGTAGATTACAAGTGTTTGCATGATCATATATTGCTTATCACACAATCACATAGCACTATCTGTTAATTGCAGCTATGACATTTCTCATGAGGTCAAAGGTAGAGCAGGTATGAACATTATTTGTTGAGACAACAATGTGGATATGCCAATTTCAACATATAGCACATAAATGGTTTTGTCACAGACACATCACTCACCTACACAGTTACTTGCTGTGAATTGATACTCATTATCCTATGTTGCTTAAGTTGAATGTGCGTGCAAAGGCACTCCAATAAAGAGATAGTATTGTATTATGTAATCATTAAATCAAGTGTAGTACAACCCACTTCGGATCACACATCAACATTTGATTGTTTCAAAACACATCAATACATATATTTATGTATGTGTGATTAATCACTAATTATTACCTCACCTGTGCGCACCAGACCCATCAGGGGGTGAAAACTGACACTGCAGAGAAGGGGCCAGACCTTCAGGTGGCGGTACACCCCCAAAAACATTGAACGGGCCTGCGTGTCTCCCTCTACTGGGGTATTACCTATAGTTGCCTACTTATACTGTTTAAAACGGTACCTGTATACCTATACTGGTGGCACCTGGCTACGCCAGAGTGACGACCACAGTCCAAAGGGGTCAAGTGGTAACACAGGTATAAAACAGGCGGGGGGGGGGGGGGGGACAGAGTCGCACATAAGAGGCACAGAGAGGAAAGAGGTGGACAAAAGAAAAGGGATAAAGGATACGAACCAAGAGACCACTCGCTGTCAAATGTTTAAACAGTGGGATCCCTGTATTTTCGGACTATTGGGCTCCACCCACAACTTGCCACATGAGGGTGTGCATGGAACTAACTTTATTTTACTAACCATGCTCATTTAGGTCCTCAGGGAAAATCACACACGCACATGGGGTGGGGTGGCTAGTGGCCAAGCACTTCAACCAGTGGTATGGGCCATGGAGGGTGGCCCAATGCCTAAAGAAGTGTCTTGGTCAGCAAATTGTGTAATGGCGTGCCGGCCTGTGCAAGACGCACCATGGTATATGTCAATTTAATCTTGATGACAAATCAGGACAGGCCTGTTGATCTGTGATGTAAAGTGTGTACCTACAAGTCCAGCACCATTGCAGGATTGTGAGTGCGCAATAAGATGTTAAAAATGTTATATATTAAAAATCCATTACTATTTCTACAGGAAACTTCCAAACAAACCTTGGTTGTCCATCTCCCCCATGTCTTCTTCCTCAGATCTTCTTTCTTCCACATCTGTTCTGGCTGTGTCCTGCAGCTGTTCCTGCCTCGCCCTTTCTTGCCTTTCCCGTTGTCTCCTTCTCTTGTTTTTGTTTTCTGCCATAACAACCAAAACAACAACATTTATTTAGCCACAGCCTTTACACATATAACAAACGTTCATAGGAATAACATCTTATTTCAAAAAATAATGCACACATGTTTCATAACTCAGAATGCTAACATTGAGTACTTACTTTTTCGCTGTATTTTGCGATGAATGGACTCAAGTACGTCAGACTCTCTGAGCTTCAGGTCTGACCACCTTCGCTGCAACTGTGCCTTTTCTCTAATCTCTCCATGCTCCTTCTCCAACACATCAAGGACATGGTCCATTATCTGATTCTTCCTCTCTATGGGATTTGTATAGATGTGTTTACGCCCATCGTAGTCGTACTTCTCAAAAATGCGCACCATGTCACACATTTCTGGCATGCTCATTGGAGTTGCTCTCCTGTGTTGTCTTCTAGATCTCCTTCTCTCAGCCATGCTTCGTTCAGGAGCTGAGAGATCGCATAGGGGAAGTGACGCAATGCACGCACGCAACAGGAAGTAAAGCAATCACGCTGTACTGGCCCGCCCCTCGTGTAACGAACGTTTAAAAACGAACAAACGTGTGTAGTATTCACCATGATGCTAGTTTGTGTCCTGGAGAGTGCAGATTCCCGTCATGACTGATCCCAAAGTTACAATGGTAAGTATCGTAACTTTTAACCTTTACAAATGCAGTAAGCGTGCTTGCTATATTGATGCGTTCGTGTATTGTAACGTACGTTCCAAGAAAAGCAATTATTTACGAATGTTATGTATTGCTTAGTGCAATTACTGTACATTACTTGTGGATGTAATCAAGTATGTTACTTATGCAAGTAGTGTGACATACTGCATAGTAGAAAAATTTTTTTTTAATTATGTTAGTATCCATGTATGCATGATAGGAACATTATCAGTACATGTGTGTGCAATGTTAGAGTGCTCATTGTAAATGGGTCATGTAAATGTTTGTGTCTGTAAAATATATATTAATATAATCTTGTATTCTCCACGTACAGAAGTCTCAATGTCATAAATGTGTGTACACACACATAATATCCCATAAGTCAGAGCTATGTACAAAGTGAAGCATGGAAACTATACATGCATGCCTTAATATGGGCACGTCATAATGTTTTTGCTTGGCTTTGTGTTTACCTTTGTATTGAGATTTGTTGCCTATAATGACACTCTTTTTTTACTCTTTTGTACTTTTCATTTTTCAGGACAATGTATCAGCAGATGTCTTTAACAACCGAGATTTTGTAACCGAATTCATTGATGTGTATAGGAATTATCCCTGTTTATGGAAAATTAGATCCAAAGAATACTCTAACCGGTTACACAAAAATAAGGGGTATGATGCTCTGGTGGAAGTGTGTAAGCCTTATTTTCCATTTGCTAATGTAGATTTTGTGAAAAATAAAATTCAAAATATTCGTACCGTCTTCAAAAAAGAACTCAACAAGGTTGCTCAATCAAAGAGATCTGGGGCTGGTACGGATGAAATATACACTCCACGCTTGTGGTATTATAACCTCCTTACGTTTATTGTGGGTCAGGAAGAAGGTCGGGAAACAGTCGATAATGTAGATGACGACATTACACCAACATCAGTGGTGGCTAGCTCATCACAGGAACCAAATACAACACTTGAGACTTCAGAAAATGAACCGGTAAATAAAGTATGCAACACTTTATAACATTAGTACCATGCAACAATCACACCTGTTGAAGTGTGTGTACTATATTTACGGAAACCTAACTATGAGCAATATGCTGTTGATACAAATGTGAACATGCAACATTACAGAAAACTATGGTTGAATGTCCATAGATGTAACACTATTACACTTAAATGGCTCCTGACACGTGTGTTATTATGGACTCAGCACAATAATGTTGTTGTGTGCATTTGTGTGTGTTTTGCTGTAAAACATCTATGTTATTGATGTTCCAAAACACACACAAACACACACAACTGCACACAAGTTAATTTCTGGCTTCAGTGAAAGCATATATAAAGGTTGTATTTCGGCCATGAGTGTGTGTCCACACATTAACCTATTGAGCTACCATGTAATACAAGGGCAGGGGTGCCTGACCTATGGGTGTCCACACCAATGTTTTTATGTTGATGTCGACATGTACAGGGCCGGTTCAAGTAACAATTGGGCCCTAGGGCAAAATTAGCCTGGGAGCCCCCCAACAGATAACCACCAACCAAAAAGCGTCATTATAGGCCCTTTGTTGCAGCCACATTTTCCTCCTGGGCCCAAGAGCTGGCTGCTGACCCTCCCACAATCACCTCCCAACTTAACAGACTCTGCAGAGTCCCTGGGGAGCAACAGTTAAGATGGGGAAAGACACCTTGTGGGCCCCTACAGGCTCTGGGGCCCTGGGGCGACTGCCTATTGTTTCCAATGGTAGCGCCGGCCCTGGACATGTAAAGGATGAATTATTACTGGCCGATTGAGTGCTCAAGTAGTGTAGTTTAGTGTGTGTGATTTAAAAAATTACTTACAGTCGTTAAACTCCTGTAGTATCATGCATTACTAACTACCTTTGCTGCAACACGCAATAACTTTAAGCCCCTATAGTAAGAGCCTGTGTCATGTAAGGTATAATCGTTTTTTCATTTAAATAGACACACACAATTCAATCACACACATAGGCTGCCTGTGAGTTGAAAGGCAGCTTGTTTGCCTAGAAGTGTGTATATATTGGCCAGACGCACAAAAGGGATGTCAAGTGTTTAAAATGATAGTTTATAGAGTAATGTACTACCTCTAATTTGGTGAGAGTATGTTAAAAACTTATGGTGGTCCACTAACACCATATAGTTTTTTCATTCTATTTCATTGTATACACATCACCAAGGCAGCAAGTAATGCCTTTGCAGCACATGGTTAGTGTCCACTTAAAAGTAACCAAATTATGTGTTGTGTGCTTCAATGTGCTTCACAATGTCATTGTAACTGTATTATATGTTTTTCTTCACTAACAGCAAACAAATGCAGGAACCATGAAGGAAGCTACCTCCACAACTATTGGGAAAGTTCAACAGAAAAAACTAAGGAAAAAAAAAAACCAAGATGATGCTGGAAAGGATGTTGCCATTCTCAAAGCAATATCCATGGTGAACACTGATGATGATGAGTGTGATGCATTCGCTAACATTGTTGCCAAAAAACTAAGAGCATTACCTATCGAACACAGGTTTCAGACTGAAACTGCAATACTTGACCTTCTGAACAAAACATCTTTACAAATAACCAAACCACACATTCCATCCATACCTGAAACAACTCCACCATTACCTCCAAACCATCATGGGCAACATAATATTAACCCTCACACACAACCATATGTGTATCCACCACATCCTCAACACAGCAACACACCTTATTATCAACCTTATGGACCAGATTACCACCAAGCCTATTATTCTACTAATGCATATCCCCCAGGACCAGGCAAAGAACAAGCACAAGGTGATATTTTTCATACCCCCGATATGTGTTGGAATACTGATAAAGGGCACTATCAAAACTTATGATGTGTTATGTCATTTTGCTACAAACGTGTCTGAAGTATGTAAATATTATGATTTAGAGTGTTGTTGAACACAATGGAGCATTTGTTTGTTCTGATAATTGTTGGATGTTATGCTTTTCAATTAGACATTTGGTTCTATGTGATTTAACATGTTTGTTTATTGAAAACACAAGAATAAACAACAAATTTGTTGCAACTAAACATGTTTTTTTATTGAAACACATTTCTTCCTGCTATGTATGTGCACACATAAAATGACAGCATAACCTCTTCAAACATGTTAATAGAGCCACATGTCCACAGAGCATGCAGTGTTACATCACACTACAGCTACAACTATCATACATGTGCAAGACCACACATAGTAATCAATGCAGAAGAGGAAAACAAACGACAACAAAGTGAGCAAACTCATATTTAGGCATGTATTACATATACCCTTTACTGTAGCACCTTTAAACACAAAGAAGGTCAGCAACACCATTACTTCAAACAAATATGTACCTTTGTAACATATTTATCATCAGATATTTGTACATACAGTACAAATATTTGTGAAAAATAGTGTGTGTGATCATAAATTGTGCATTAACACTTGAATACAACATTAGTACATAAACATCACCGACAATAATATGGAGTGTGCATTGGGAAAGAATAACCGGCGTGAAATGCCACATGAACATATAGACATGTGTATGTACAGTGCAGAATACACTAATACATAGACAGAGTTCCTGAATTTCCTACTCTGCCTGATAGTTCTATATCAGGTATGTAAGTGGCTGACTCAGTCCGGACTCTGACAGGAAGTGACTACAGTGTGAGCCTCACTTATATATCCAAAAACACTTTTGACATATTTATGGCCCACCAAATTAATTTTATGGTAGTAAAGTGATTTTGATTCGCATTTCCTTATCAGTGAGGGTCAAACTCTAGTCTCTTTCTGACATACACTTACATACCTCATATTTAAGTATTTCAGGCAAACAAGGAAAAAAAGGAACACACCATAGTTATTTGTGTGCTAGGCACTGTACATAAACATGTCTAGGTCATCATGTCACTTCGGGTATCCTTGAATGGCAAACGACATGTCATATATTTGTTTAAACGTATTAACCTATAATAACATTAGAACGCTGCCTACCCTGATGTTTCTTTGTTCTAAACTGACTATCCTGTGAACATTCATGCTGCACATAAAGTGGTTGTGACATTGACATCTCTTAGTACATTGACTGCATGCTTGTGTCCGACCACATTCAACAGAGTACTGCATCAAAACATAAGGCCAGTCCTGTGCGGCCATTGAAATTGGTGTAAAGGGTATAAAACTTCTATACTACCTTAAACTATACTAATATTGAACCTTTAAAGGAACAATAAACTGAGAGTGAAATGGATGTTTACTTATAAAAAATAACATTTGCCGGACAGTCCTCATGATCTCATTGGCTGCAAGAGTGTTTGCACCACAGGACCAAAACAAACATGCAGCTATAATGAAATCAGACTTAAAGGAGATCTGTAGTGATAGATATATGGAGTCTGACATATTTGTTACCTTTAACAAAATACCATTTGCTTGGCAGCCCTGCTGATATGTTAAGGTGTAACTACTGTCTCAATCACAACTGAAGCAAGCAGCCAGCTAATCTTGACACATCTGTATAATTTGTGCAAACAACCTGATCTCCATCATGATTGATGAGGGCCTATGTCTGAGAGAATTTCAGGCAGAGGATTAGCTGATTAGCCAGTCAGCTGGTATTGATTAAAAGGAACATAATATGACAGCATACATATATCTTGCACTACAGTTCTGCTTTAAGACAAATAATGTTAGCTGCATGGTTGTTTGCGGTCTGTGATTCAGCCACTACTACAGCAAAGAGAACACCAGGACTGCCAGTCAAATGGTATGTTTACAAAGTCAACATCCCTTCAATCAGGGGTCTTAAACTCGCGGCCCGCGGGCCATTTGCGGCCCTCGATACAATATTTTGTGGCCCTTGCCGGCAAAAGCTTCCTTATAGTTCGCTTCAGTGCTCCCAAGTAATCCGCCGCATCCCCGCTGCTAAACAAGGGGTGCAGAGCCCACAAATTGCCCGGGGGGGCAATCCGACGGCATTTCCTGGAAGGGGCAGAGCTTTCAGCTTCAGCTCTGGCCCTCATGACGTCAATCGCTGCACGGATCGGCACCTCTCCCCGCCCCTCTGTGAAGGAAGAGTGAGAGGGGCGGGCAGAGCCGGCAATGCGTCGCGATTGTGAAATTCATTATGCGGCCCACCTTCATCCTGACTTTGCCTACTGCGGCCCCCCAAGTAAATAGAGTTTGAGACCCCTGCCTTACATGATAACATTACACAATTTTCCTGTTTTGCCACTCCACAGCACCTACTCCATTAAAATAATGCAGATACTTCTCCCGATTTTGTTTAGCATTACACGTGATATTTCTTGGCACACATATCTGCAAATTGGTAAGTACTGCAGGATATGATCTCCATTCGCCAGGAACAATTTCACCAGTCTGCAAGTCCTCATAGTCAACTGCTTGAGTGGGCAGGTAAGTGCCTCCATGCTGTCTCCTCAAATAATTGTGTAACACACAGCAAGCGTAGACAACAATATCTATTTTATCCAGACGAAGACTAATTGCTGTGTGCAGTACTCTGAAACGATTAGCTAAAATGCCAAAGGCATTCTCCACTACTCTTCGAGCACGTGCCAGTCTATAATTAAATATCTTCCGTTCATAATTTATATTTTTCAGTGGATAAGGCTTTAAGACATGCTCATGTAATGCAAAAGCATCATCAGCAACAAATGAAAAATTCATTCCACCAAATGTTTGCGAATTAGTTGGTACATTTAACAAATTATTTCGCAGCTTATAATAGAAAGTACATTGTTCAATCACACCTCCGTCCGAAACTCGGCCATTTTTTCCTATATCTACATACAAAAACTCATATTGAGAATTCACAACAGCTAACAAAACTATGCTGAAAAATCCCTTGTAATTAAAATAATAAGAGCCTGTATTTGGAGGAGCAGTTATGCGTATGTGTTTTCCGTCTATGGCACCACCGCAATTGGGAAAGTTCCAGGTCTTAGCAAAACCTTCGGATATCTTCAGCCATTCTTCTGTTGTAGATGGAAACTATTCCAAATAAAATAAAAAACAAATTACATTAATGAAAAACATTCTATGTATACCTATTACAAATCATTGTGTACACAACCTTCATTTTTTTTTTTACTACAGCTGCCATTAATGTATGAGATGAGAAAACATTCACATCACACACTACGCAAGATGTTTTTACACACCTGATACATATCTCATTAACGAGAGGACTATTGAAGGACAGATATGTATATTTTACAGTACACATCGTCAAGTGATGTCACGTGGTTGAGAGCTATGCAGCTCTGTACAATATAGTGAGGCCTTCTTGCATTTTAACGTCTGATCAAAATTATAAAATAATTTATTGCTGATAATACATTTAATAAGGTACTTATCCGTTAGCCGGGCGCATCCGGCGTTTACAATTCACAGGTTTACGTGAAGTAATTTATAATTGGAATTAACATCAACAGCACCACCTGCCGGATGCGCCCGGCTAACGGATAAGTACCTTTAATAACTACATTATGATATGTTTCAAATTTTAAAAATACTGATTATATGGTGACATTTGCTACATATCATGAATACATCATGCATTCACTAAATATGTTGTTACCTTACACATATTGTAGTTGTGGGTACTGTGCATAATCCTTTCAATGGGGAATCTGACATCATTACTTATCACAATATTTATAACATTCATATTTACCTTCATATAATCATTCTGAAGACACTGTATAATAGCGGCACATGTTTCTGGAATGATGTGGCCAAGTGCTTGAGCTGAGATTCCTGTAGTGAATTTAAGATCCTGCAGAGCACGGCCTGTGGCTAGGTAGCGCAAAGTGGCAGTTAATCTCTGCTCAGGAGTTATGGCTCTTCTCATGCATGTGTCCTGTTTCTTGATGCAAGGAGTAATTAAACTTAAAAGATGGTTGAAAGCATCCTCTGGCATTCGCAGATAATTTTTATAATCATCAGGTGCTGACAGCCTTAATTCCCTCAGTAAATTGTCATGTGATAAGACATCACGATCTTGTAGCCAGGCTTTGGTCCAAATTCGCTGCCTCTTGGGGGGACTGTCTTCAACCTTTTCAGTGCTCAGCAAAAGAAGCAGAGCCACTGCTGCTTTTCTCTTGGTTGGAGAAATGTACGGAGACATCTTCAAACGATCCTACCACTATGCCAACAAACGCACACAATAGCAACGTTTGTAAAGGGAACGAACACTCGGTTTAAATACGTTCGACGATCGTTACGTCACTTCCTAAAATCTATTGGGCACCTGTATGACGTTAGCGTCTGTTTCTTATGACACGTTTCCGCTTAACGAACGTTATATAACGCACCTCCCACTCCACTATATTAAACAAATACTAACATAACGAACGTTTAGAAAATATTATCTGTACGTGTGTACGGGGTCGCACGATTTGTTTCTGACGTCACTTCCCTCTGCGCACGCATATTCTATCGTTCGTCGTTCATATTTTTTGGGTTACATCGTTCTTATCTGTACGCAGTCGTTCGTTACGGACGATATATTCCCCCGATTTAAAATATCGTTCTTACGTCACGAATCGTTCGTTTCAAACGATCTTTATCGGACGTGTATACGAACCTTTAGTTAGGTTCTTGTAGGCTTGTTAGCTAAGCTTGCTCCTTGCTGATTCTTAATGCTAAAAAACACCCCTCAAAAGCTCTTTTGAGAGCTAATCTTGTTCTTGTGATCTTTTTTTTTTTTTTGTGTGTGTGTGGCCCACTGACACGTGCCAAGTGCCGAGTGACAGTCAGACAGCAGAGGAGAAGACACTAGTGCACACTAACTGTCACACTGGCACTGCTCACAGCACAGCAGATCTGTAGAAAGCTAACACAGAAGTACTACTACTCTAACAACTACTAGCACTGACTGCAGTACTACAGTACTAACTACACAATAACACAGTAATCCTATCCCCTAATCCCTAACCTAACCTATACCTAAGGCTAATAGCTTGAAATGATTGTTTGGGACCACTAAAGGACTAAAATCTCCTAACCAATACAATCAGATTAATGAAATCAATCCATTAACCAAACGATTGGTTAGGAGATGTTTGTCCATTAGTGGTCTCAAACGATCATTTCCGATCATTCATCGCTTTTAAATGAACGTTGGGCAAATTGTATCGTTAGTTGCCACCGTATATAGGCAAATCTAACCTGGCAATAGATTTGGACCCTCCTGCACTCTGTCTTGGCTTACTCTGTTGCTGTATGTGGTCATGTGAGTGCCTGATCACCTGGAAGGTCATTGCGTCATTAAAGGACAAGTGAAGCAAGAAAAATATGGAGGCTGCCATATGTATTTCCTTTTAAACAATACTAGTTGCCTGGCAGCCCTGCTGAACCCTCTGTCTGCAGTAGTGTCTGAATAACAGCAGAAACAAGCATGCAGCTAATCTTATCAGATCTGACAGTTATGACAAAAATACCTGATCTGCTGCATGCTTGTTCAAGGGCTATTGCTAATAGTATTAGAGGCAGAGGGTCAGGAGGGCTGCCAGATAACCGGTATCACTTAAAAGGAAATACATATGGCTGCCTCCATATCCCTTTCACTTCAGTTGTCCTTTAAAGGACTTACGAGCCCAAATAGTAAAAAAAAGTTAAGTACCTTAATCATTTTTAAATGCACGGAGGACGCCGTCCGCGCCCTCCGTGCTGTTCCGCCGGGTCCCCGCAGTCTGATCGCCCCCCGTGCCGCTCCCGACCCCACGGACGGGGTCGGGCTCCCCTTCCTCTCCCAAGATGGCCGCCGGAGCCGGCCGCGTCTGCGCAGTGCACATACGCGTTAGTGCGGCTGCGCAGCTCTAGGGCCTCCCCCCCAATCCACGCACAGTAGCGTGGATCGAGGGGGGAGGCCCTAGAGCTGCGCAGCCGCACTAACGCGTATGCGGACTGCGCAGACGCGGCCAGCTCCGGCGGCCATCTTGGGAGAGGAAGGGGAGCCCGACTCCGTCCGTGGGGTCGGGAGCGGCACGGGGGGCGATCAGACTGCGGGGACCCGGCGGAACAGCACGGAGGGCGCGGACGGCGTCCTCCGTGCATTTAAAAATGATTAAGGTACTTAACTTTTTTTTACTATTTGGGCTCGTAAGTCCTTTAAGTGAGCATTCAGGGATTGGATTTCCCAGGAAACCCTGCTGATGCATTGACAGGCCAGCCTTACTTTGCCGACAGCTGAGCTCATTACTCTCTGATCCTAGATCCTGTCTTGTCTTACCTAAGCTTGTCTTACTTGGAGCCTGGTTGCATGCATTCTGAATCCTATGTCCTGTCTAGCCTTGTCTTGCCCCGCCCTGACGCGCTCCCGTCGCAGTACTAGTGTGCAGGTACAGAACTCTTCTGGCCGCGGGAGCGAGATGGAGGAGTGCATGCAACCCCACTGCGCATGCACTGAATAGCCCTGACTGGCCTAAGTTCCCGGGACCCCGTATATAAGATCGAGGAGGCAGATGACGGCAGCGAGGGAGCGATCAGGTTGGAGGGGACTAGAAGAAACCCCAGGTGTGTATGAATCTTTTTTTTTGTATCTCTGATACACTTTAAAGGGACTCCGAGCTCAACTTAAAAAGGAAAATAGTACTCACCCGGGGCTTTCTCCAGCCCAGTGCTGGTTGGGAGGTCCCACGACGGCGTCCTGGCTCCTCTCCTAGGCCCCGCTCCGGAATGGCTGACCGGCTTCTTCTTCCGCGTATGACGCGGCTGACGTCACAACGCCGGCTGCCTCGCGTCATCACGACGGCCGGCGTGAAAGTACTGCCACGCTGGCCACCGTGATGACCCAAGTTGGTCGGCGTTGTGACGTCAGCCGCATCATACGCGGAAGAAGGAGCCCGACACTCGGCCGAGTGTCGCCGGTCAGCCATTCCGGAGCGGGGCCTAGGAGAGGAGCCAGGACGCCATCGTGAGACCTCCCGACCAGCACTGGGCTGGAGAAAGCCCCGGGTGATTTCTATTTTCCTTTTTAGGTTGAGCTCGGAGTCCCTTTAAAGTGCACTTAAACTGAGAGGGATATGGATGTTTCCTTTTAATCAATACCAGTTGCCTGGTAGTCCTGCTGATCTATTTGGCTGCAGTGGTGGCTGAATCACACACCTGAAACAAGCATGCAGCTAATACAGTCTGACTTCAGTCAGAGCACCTGATCTGCATGCTTGTTCAGGGGCTGTGGCTGAAAGTATTAGAGACACAGGATCAGCAGGAGAGTCAGGCAACTGGTATTAGAGACACGTGATTCAGATACTACCACAGAGTACTCCAAAGACATCAGCAGGACTGCCAAGCAACTGGTATTGTTTAAAAGGAAACATCCATATCCCTCTCAGTTAAGGTTACCTTTAAAGCTCTGATGGGGCCCCAGGGGCAAAGGTAACCCTGGGACCCTCTTTCCCCACCGCATCAGGTAACTCCAGCGTGGTAATGGTGGCCTAGTGTGGTGGTCTAGTGCGGTGGCCCAGAATGGGAACATAATTCCCATTCATTGATCTTTTCAGAAGCCGCAGTCTTTCTGGGAAAAAAAAAAGTTTCCTGTCGTCCTTATACTTCCTGGAAGCTTCCAGGTCTAGAAAAAAAAAATCACTGTGGCCATCTTGTGGCCAAATAATAAAACTACATCTACATACATATTTTTTTTATATACAATAAACCCACATTACATTTAAAATTAACTGTTTACCCCCCCACACCTAAATTACCCAAATACATTTTTTTATGAAAAAAAAATTACAATTAAAAATGGGCAAATAAAATACAAAGGTTTTAATTATGGTAGCATTTATTATTTTAAAGCTATAATGGATGAAAACTGAGAAATAATGAATTTTTTTAATTTTTTTCTTAATATTCCCGTTAAAATGCATTTAGAAAAAAATAATTCTTGACAAAATGAAAGCCTTATTGGTGGCAGAGAAAACAAGACATAGATCAATTCTTTGTGATTAGTAGTGATAAAGTTATTGGCGAAGGAATGGGAGGTGAAAATTGCTCTGATTGATGCATAAGGTGAAAAATACCCGGGGGCTGAAATGGTTAAAGTACATTAAATGTGCTAAAAATTGCTTCATGCAAATTTCATCATGTGCCTTTATTATTTAAACTCGTTTTTAAGTGTGCCCCGTGGTCACCTTTAAGATGTTGCTCTTCTGCTAAGCTATCTAATGTCACCGAGATAAGCGCGATCTCCGCAACGAAGGGGTCGTCTTCCTCCTCCGCCGTGTAATGCGCCGATAATGAATGTGCCTGCTCCTTCCACACCTGGCAGCCGGCGGACACAAAATGTCACCGCGACGCCTATAAATACCGCCTTTCAGCCAGGGAGAAGTGAACCCGTAATTATTGGCTCACCCTTAAGAGTCAAGGGTTAAAACATCGCGGCGCTGCCGATGACTTCCTGTAATGCCGTCCCGCGTTCCCCTGCCTTATAATAAAATCGCCGAGCGGCGTTCTTTGTCAGAGCATTTGAACTGCAGAGGGATTAGCAGTGACTGAAACTGGCATCACTAATGTGCCATCATTCATCATATCCACTATAACAAAGCCAGCCTGGAGAATACTTTAAGGCCTTCGTTCCTGGGCTGCCTTCCTTGACTCGCAGCCATGTGTCTCATCGCTGTCACCCCCGGGACGCATCGCATGTGACAGTTTTATACGGCTGTGAGATCAATGGCCTTACGGTTTATGATGTCTCGTAGACATACTCACCAGTGCTCGATTTAAGGGCTAGCGTACGGGAGACCGCGAGCGGCTGTCTCCTCGTGTAGGAGGTCTTTCCCTTTATTACAAGCTAGTCATTAATTTGCCAGTTTGAGCATACGTTTGTGGCGTAGTGTTTTTTTTTCTGAGACTTTTAAACTGACACTGCCAGCTTGAAAACGATAATTATAAAGTGAAACTCTCAAAAAGTTTTTTTTTAATTTTTAAGTAGGGATGGTTGAAAATGCAGCTTCCCCATTGTCACGATTCCGCGAACGCCATTGGGGCAAGCGCATGTAAAGGTGCCCAAACAATGATCTGGAGAGCCCCTTTAATTCATGTGCCTGGCTTTTAGGAACTCAGTGCTTTTCCATCTCACAACCCCTGCACTGGGGGATGTAGTTGTTTGCTTATGCTTCAATAAAGAGAGCAGCAATAAACCCTAAAACCAGAGGCATTCACATAGCACAAATCTACTACAAGGAACTGCTGATAAGAAGCAGGATACAGGAACGCATTGTAAAATCATTAGGTGACATTCCTGCCTGTCCTGAGAATACCCAGAGACAAGTCCCTGGCTTAATGAGCTTTTGATATATCATTTCATAGTAGTCCATAATTCGATGGATATTGCGGAACCGTTTGGGCCCAGCGGTCCACAACTCACAGTGCGCCATGCGACCAGCGCTGCACACCTTCTGAGACGTTAATCGACCACCTAGTCATCTCCCAGCCTGAGAGATAGATTACATAGGCAGGGAAGGTGGCACTCCAAGCAAGTTTGATATCGATTGGTTCAGAGCATGCTGACCGAATGTAACATGTTGGGTTTTATATGATATGTCAGATATCCGCCGAGTTATGGCATACTTGGAGAAACTGCCAACTCTGTCCCTCAGACAATAGGGGCGGACTTCAGCAGCCTGAGGTCAGATTGTTAAGGGTGGAGCAACCTCTCTTGTTACCATCCACACCCTCTGGCAGAGAAAGAGTTAAAACCGACTGACACTCAGCCTGGAGAGAGAGTCTTTTGCCCAGCCATCCTGTAACATCACGGATTTGGGCTGGATGATAAAAGGATTAATACCTATTCCACAGAACTTTCCAGAATTGGAGTACTTATCTTCTGTGGGACTTACCGCAAAGGACACGGTAACTTCACAAACTGCTCAGACTGTAATCAGCTATTATTTTCATACTGAACACTTATTATTTCTGTATCCATTTGTTTCTATTGCTATATTTTGTTCTGCATTATTTCTTTAAATAAACGATTAAAACAATCATTCGTCTAAGTGCTGTTCTGAAACAAATCTCCGCCAAAAGAATTCACATCTTCAGAGAGACATGTTACCATAACTGTTTGATATGAAATATTGTTAGTTTTGCTATCTCTAGAAAGGTTGTCAAATTAACCCTTTTTCCTACAGGATTTAGCTAGAGTTAGAATTAGCGCATTCACACGCTTTTATTGCGGATTGGTAGCAGCGACCTGGCCTCTATATGAGAGCACAGATTGTATCGATTGTATATACAATCGAAATTGGACTTTGTGTGGACTCACCAACCAATCCAAAAGGTTACTTTGCCTGCAGTTCTGACTGTCCTCAGGATTCCCTCAGGGTCTGAGGCTTTATGGTAAACTGCAGCAAAGGGAACAGGAATTGGTGGGTGACTGCGCATACGTCACACCCATTCCTCGGAAATTACGATTTCCGTCAATGCTGATTACCGTCTCCACAGATTTCCAATTTCCGATTTCAGAGTAGTGTGTTTTTTTTAATCATTTTTTGCATTCTCTGATTGGCCAAATACTTAATAGTTGCCTCTGCACTCTCTGATTCAACCAATGTTTCTGAGTTATGTGATTGGTGTAAAAATACTGAGTTACAGTAATACAGTAATACAGTGGGATAGACGCCAAAAGTCCTGGGTAAAAATTTGGATTTGACGCAAAGCAGCGTTTTAAGGGCAGCAATCACATTGAATGCTAAATTGGAGGCCTAAAGTGCTTTCAAACATCTTGCATGTGTATACATCAATCAGGGAGTGTAATTAGAGTTCTGCTTCACACTGACACACCAAACTCACTGTGCAATGCACCGCAAACAGCTGTTTGTGTAGTGACGGACGTGCTGGACTGGTGCGCACCGTGACCAGAGTGTAGGCCGTGGCGTTTTTCCAGCCCATATGGTCGCCGGGCTGTGGCAGCTCAATGATAGAACAACAGTGACTGTCAAGCTGATCAAATTTGGTCTGTCCACAATTAAGCAACGACCTCATTATCTTGGGTGTGCCCCCCCCCCCCCCCCCCGAGACATATAGCCATCAGTCATTGCTTCATTGTGATACGCAAGCCCCTTCACCGCGGCAAGGTAATGATCACAAAGGGGAATTGGCACATGTACAGCGGCCTTAAATATTCAGGAATCCACCTGGAGTCCTGGACCCTGTTGGTGGTGGCGGAGAAGGCAGTCAAGCGGCCTGCAGGCAGAGGTGCTGTGTGGGGAGCGACTTATTCTTGGGGCAGCCAGTCACACGGCGTGCAGGCAGAGATGCTGTGTGTGGGGACTGACTTAGTCTTCTGGCAGGCAGTAGCCTTCCGGGATCCATGCCTCATTCATTTTGATAAAGGTGAGGTACTGAACACTTTTGTGACAGGCGACTTCTCTTCTCAGTGACAATGTCTACAGCTGTGTTGAAGGTCCTTTCTGACATGACGCTTGAGGCAGGGCAAGACAGAAGTTGGATGGCAAATTGGGACAGCTCTGGCCACAGGTCAAGCCTACGCACCCTGTAGTCCAGGGTTCATCGCTGCTCACAGTGTCTACATCCACACTTAAGGCCAGGTAGTCGGCTACCTGCCGGTCGAGGCGTTGGTGGAGGGTGGATCCAGAAGCGCCAAGGCAAGGTGTTGGACTAAAGAATGTCCACATGTCCGACATCACCACGAGATCGCTGGAGCGTCCTCTCCTTGCCTGCGTGGACATGGGAGGAGGAGGAAGATTACTGGCAGTGGCACCTTTATTCCGTTGTGCTTTGACATCACCCGTAAAGAGACACTGAAGCGAAAAAAAAAATGATATTATGAATTGGTTGTGTACTATGAATAATTACTAGAAGATTAGCAGCAAAGAAAATATTCTCATACTTTTATTTTCAGGTATATAGTGTTTTTTCTAACATTGCATCATTCTCTAATATGTGCAGATTACACAACACTCAGCATTCAAAATGATTCTTTCAGAGCAGCCTGTGAACTAATGACCTCTCCTCTGGCAGAGGAAAAGAAAACAGTTGAGATAATAAAAGTCAGATAACAGCCCTCTCCACGACTTTGAAAGTTGTAGAGCTTAATGGCTTTTTTGCATAGAGATAACAACTGGAGTTTCTTAACTCTTCCTGTACTAAAAACAATTAGACTGATGTATCTGATCTTAATGTTTTATTTCTTAGCTGTACTACACATACAAATCATAATACCATAATTTTTTTTCCGCTTCAGTGTCTCTTTAAATGCATTTTAAAGCATAGTTGCCAGCTTGTTCTTCATGTGCTGCATCCTTTCTGCCTTCGGGTGAGTTTGTGCCTATAACGAGGGTCTAGTAGCGTGGCCACCCAGAACAGCTCATTCCCCTTGAGTTTTTTTATACGGGGGTCCCTTAACACGCTGGACAGCATGAAAGAAGCCATCTGCACAAAGTTGGATCCAGACGTACTATCCATCTCCTCTTGCTCTTCTTCAGTGACATCAGGTAAGTCCTCCTTCTCCCCCCATGAACAATACCACGGGAACGTCGAGCCGCACAAGCCCCCTGCGACGCCTGCTGCAGTTGTTCTTCTGCCGCCACCTCCTCCTCCTCTTATGAAACACCTTCCTCATCATCCGAGTCTGACTCCTCTTCCCCCCTCTGTGCTGCCGCAGGTGTTGAAGAAACATCTAGTTCTGATGAAAATTGCTCCCACAACTGTTCCTCCCATAACTGTTCTTGTTCACGCTCCTCCACAGCTTGCTCCACCACTCTATGCATGACACGCTCCAGGAAGTAAGCGTACGGGATCAAGTCGCTGATGGTGCCTTCACTGCGACTCACCAGGTTGGTCACCTCCTCAAATGGCCGCATGAGCCTGCATGCATTTCGCATCAGTGTCCAGTTGTTGGGCCAGAACATTCCCATCTCCCCAGATTGTGTCCTTCTACTGTAGTTGTACAGGTACTGGGAGACGGCTTTCTCCTGTTCTAGCAAGCGAGAGAACATGATAAGGGTCGAATTCCAGCGAGTCAGGCTATAACATATCAAGTGTCTCACCAGCAAGTTGTTTCTCCGCTGAATGTCCGCAAAGCATGCCATGGCCGTGTAAGACTGCCTGAAATGCCCACACAACTTCCTGGCCTGCCTCAGGACGTCCTCTAAGCCTGGGTACTTTGACACAAATCGTTAAATGACTAGATTCAGCACATGTGCCATGCAGGGTACATGTGTCAGCTTTCCCAAATTCAAAGCGGAAATGAGATTGCTGCCGTTGTCTCACACCACGCTGCCGATCTCCAGCTGGTGCAGGGTCAGCCAGTTAAGAGCAGCCAGAAGAGCTGGTCCAGTGTGACTCTTCGCTTTGAGGCAAGACATGTCTAAGATGGCGTGACACCGTCGTACCTGGCATGCAGCATATGCCCTGGGGAGATGGGGCTGTGTAGCTGGAGAGGAGATCACAGCACCAGTAGAGTTGAACTGCCACTCAGCCAAGGAGGAGGAGTAGGACGATAGCAAAGAGGATGTAGCAGGAAGAGTAGGAGAAGAAGGAGAGGAGGTGGCAGGAGGCCTGCCTGCAAGCCGTGGAGGTGTCACAAGATGGTCCGCTGCACAGCCACGTACTCCCTGCTTGCCATCGGTCATCAGGTTGACCCAATGGGCTGTGTAAGTAATGTTATGTACCTGCCCTGACCATGCTTGGCAGACCAGGCATCCGTGGTCAGGTGGACCCTTGACCCAACGCTGTGTGCCAGAGATGACACCACTTGCCTCTCAACTTCACGGTACAGTTTGGGTATCACCTTTTTAGAGAAATAATTGCAGCCTGGTATCTTCCACTGCGGTGTCTCAATGGCCACAAATTTACAGAAGGCCTCAGAGTCCACCAGCTGGTATGGTAACAGCTGGCGAGCTAACAGTTCCGCCAAGCCAGCTGTCAGACGCTGGGCAAGGGGGTGACTGGCAGAAATTGGCTTCTTCCACTCAAAGATTTCCTTCACAGATACTTGGCTGCTGTGGGCAGATGAGCAGGAACCGCTCAAGGGCAGAGGCAGAGTGGAGGAGGGTGGCTGTGAAGGTGCAAGGGAGAAAGAGGCTGAAGATGCTGCACCTGAAGGAAGAAGAGGAGAAGGAGGGTGGGTTTGCTTTTGTGTGCTGCTTTTGCTCAGGTGCTCTTCCCATTGCAGTTTGTGCCTTTTCTGCAGATGCCTTTGTAAGGCAGTTGTCCCTACGTGGGTGTTGGCCTTTCCACGGCTCAATTTTTGGAGGCAGAGAGAACAGATTGCATTGCTCTGATCTATGGACGACACACTAAAAAATGTACAAACCGCTGAGCCCCCCTGGGGTGATGGCACTATGGTTGCATCAGCAGCTGACGTTGAAGTGCATGTTGGCTGGCGCCGGACACTGCCACCAGCTGTTTCTGGCTCATATTGAGCAGAGAGTCACTGAGGAGCCGCTGGTGAGCCGGCTCACGTACGAGCGGAGTGCGGATAACAAAGAACCGCTGGTGAATCAGAATCAGAATACAAATTTGGATTCACCAGCGGTACTTTGTTATGCGCTCGTACGTGAGCCGGCTCACCAGCGGCTCCTCAGTGACTCTCTGCTCAATATGAGCCAGCGGCTCTTCAGTGACCGCATGTCAGCATGCCCAGAATTCCTCCAAAAAAGGGGGTAGAATAGATGTGCTGGCTGCTCGGCGGGTGGGGGAAGGGAGGCCGCGCCGTGTGAATGGATGATACCGGCAGGGCTGCCTACTATAGCAGCGGCTCCCTCCTAGCAGCGGCTCACAGCTAGGGAGGGAGCCGCTATGTGGCGGCCTAGAGTATAACTCACATTGCTGTTTAAAGCGGCAATTCTTATCTCATCAGTTCAGGCGACCCTGCAAAGGGTCGGGGCCTGTAATGAATCCTGGATTTAGATAACAGAGCACCTGAAACTGACAGGGGAGGCACTGATGGTCTGCCCTGAGGTCTGATATTGCAATAAGGTAACTAACATTTTTTCTAATATTCGCCTCATAAGTACTTTAACCACTTGAGGACCGTGGGCTTTACCCCCCTTAAGGACCAGACCCTTTTTTTCCATTCAGACCACTGCTGCTTTCACGGTTTATTGCTCGCTCATACAACCTACCACCTAAATGAATTTTGGCTCCTTTTCTTGTCACTAATAAAGCTTTCTTTTGGTGCTATTTGATTGCTGCTGCGATTTTTACTTTTTATTATATTCATCAAAAAAGACATGAATTTTATCAAAAAAATGATTTTTTTTTAACTTTCTGTGCTGACATTTTTCAAATTAAGTAAAATTTCTGTATACATGCAGCACGAAAAATGTGGACAAACATGTTTTTAATAAAAAAAAAAAAAACCCATTCAGCCTATATTGATTGGTTTGGGTAAAAATTATAGCGTTTACAAACTATGGTGCAAAAAGTGATTTTTCCCATTTTGAAGCATCTATGACTTTTCTGACCACCTGTCATGTTTCATGAGGGGCTAAAGTTCCAGGATAGTATAAATACCCCCCAAATTACCCCATTTTGGAAAGAAGACATCCCAAAGTATTCACTGAGAGGCATGGTGAGTTCATAGAAGATTTTATTTTTTGTCACAAGTTAGCGGAAAATGACACTTTGTGACAAAAAAGAAAAAAAAAAAAGTTTCCATTTCTGCTAACTTGCGACAAAAAAAAAAAATGAAATCTGCCACGGACTCACTATGCTCCTCTCTGAATACCTTGAAGTGTCTACTTTCCAAAATGGGGTAATTTGTGGTGTGTGTTTACTGTCCTGGCATTTCGGGGGGTGCCTAATTGTAAGCACCCCTGTAAAGCCTAAAGGTGCTCATTGGACTTTGGGCCCCTTAGCGCAGTTAGGCTGCAAAAAAGTGCCACACATGTGGTATTGCCGTACTCAGGAGAAGTAGTATAATGTGTTTTAGGGTGTATTTTTACACATACCCATGCTGGGTGGCAGAAATATCTCTGTAAATGACAATTGTTTGATTTTTTTTACACACAATTGTCCATTTACAGAGATATTTCTCCCACTCAGCATGGGTATGTGTAAAAATACACCCCAAAACACATTATACTACTTCTCCTGAGTACGGAGATACCACATGTGTGGCACTTTTTTGCACCCCAACTGCGCTAAGGGGCCCAAAGTCCAATGAGTACCTTTAGGATTTCACAGGTCATTTTTGTTTCAAGGCTACTCCTCACGGTTTAGGGCCCCTAAAATGCCAGGGCAGTATAAGAACCCCACTAATGACCACATTTTAGAAAGAAGACACCCCAAGGTATTCCGTTAGGAGTATGGTGAGTTCATAGAAGATTTTATTTTTATCACAAGTTAGCGGAAATTGATTTTAATTGTTTTTTTTCACAAAGTGTCATTTTCCGCTAACTTGTGACAAAAAATAAAATCTTCTATGAACTCACCATACTCCTAACGGAATACCTTGGGGTGTCTTCTTTCTAGAATGGGGTCATTTGTGGGGTTCCTATACTGCCCTGGCATTTTAGGGGCCCTAAACCGTGAGGAGTAGTCTTGAAACCAAATGTCGCAAAATGACCTGTGAAATCCTAAAGGTACTCATTGGACTCTGGGCCCCTTAGTGCACTTAGGGTGCAAAAAAGTGCCACACATGTGGTACTGCCGTACTCAGGAAAAGTAGTATAATGTGTTTTGGGGCGTATTTTTACACATACCCATGCTGGGTGGGAAAAATATCTCTGTAAATGACAATTGTTTGATTTTTTTTACACACAATTGTCCATTTACAGAGAGATTTCTCCCACTCAGCATGGGTATGTGTAAAAATACACCCCAAAACACATTATACTACTTCTCCTGAGTACGGCGATACCACATGTGTGGCACTTTTTTGCACCCTAACTGCGCTAAAGGGCCCAAAGTCCAATGAGTACCTTTAGGATTTCACAGGTCATTTTTGTTTCAAGACTACTCCTCACGGTTTAGGGCCCCTAAAATGCCAGGGCAGTATAGGAACGCCACTAATGAAAGAAGACACCCCAAGGTATTCCGTTATGAGTATGGTGAGTTCATAGAAGATTTTATTTTTTTGTCACAAGTTAGCGGAAATTGGTTTTAATTGTTTTTTTTTCACAAAGTGTCATTTTTCGCTAACTTGTGACAAAAAATAAAATCGTCTATGAACTCACCATACTCCTAACGGAATACCTTTGGGTGTCTTCTTTCTAGAATGGGGTCATTTGTGGGGTTCCTATACTGCCCTGGCATTTTAGGGGCCCTAAACCGTAAGGAGTAGTCTTGAAACCAAATGTCGCAAAATGACCTGTGAAAACCTAAAGGTACTCATTGGACTTTGGCACTTAGGGTGTAAAAAAGTGCCACACATGTGGTACCGCCGTACTCAGGAGAAGTAGTATAATGTGTTTTGGGGTGTATTTTTACACATACCCATGCTGGGTGGGAGAAATATCTCTGTAAATGACAATTGTTTGATTTTTTTTTACACACAATTGTCCATTTACAGAGAGATTTCTCCCACCCAGCATGGGTATGTGTAAAAATACACCCCAAAACACATTATACTACTTTTCCTGAGTACGGCGGTACCACATGTGTGACACTTTTTTGCAGCCTAGGTGCGCTGAGGGGCCTTACGTCCTATTCACAGGTCATTTTGAGGCATTTGTTTTCTAGACTACTCCTCACGGTTTAGGGCCCCTAAAATGCCAGGGCAGTATAGGAACCCCACCAGTGACCCCATTTTATAAAGAAGACACCCCAAGGTATTCCGTTAGGTGTATGGCGAGTTCACAGAAGATTTTATTTTTTGTCACAAGTTAGTGAAAATTGACACTTTGTGAAAAAAAAACCAATAAAAATCAATTTCCGCTAACTTTTGACAAAAAATAAAGTCTTCTATGAACTCGTCATACACCTAACAGAATACCTTGGGGTGTCTTTTTTCTAAAATGGGGTCACTTGTGGGGTTCCTATACCGCCCTGGCATTTTACGGGCCCAAAACCGTGAGTAGTCTGGAAACCAAATGTCTCAAAATGACTGTTCAGGGGTATAAGCATCTGCAAATTTTGATGACAGGTGGTCTATGAGGGGGCGAATTTTGTGGAACCGGTCATAAGCAGGGTGGCCTTTTAGATGACAGGTTGTATTGGGCCTGATCTGTAGAATAGGAGTGCTAGGGGGGTGACAGGAGGTGATTGATGGGTGTCTCAGGGGGTGGTTAGAGGGGAAAATAGATGCAATCAATGCACTGGGGAGGTGATCGGAAGGGGGTCTGAGGTGGATCTGAGGGTTTGGCCGAGTGATCAGGAGCCCACACAGGGCAAATTAGGGCCTGATCTGATGGGTAGGTGTGCTAGGGGGTGACAGGAGGTGATTGATGGGTGTCTCAAGGTGTGATTAGAGGGGGAAATAGATGCAAGCAATGCACTGGCAAGGTGATCAGGGCTGGGGTCTGAGGGCGTTCTGAAGGTGTGGGCGGGTGATTGAGTGCCCTAGGGGCAGATAGGGGTCTGATCTGATAGGTAGCAGTGACAGGGGGTGATTGATGGGTAATTAGTGGGTGTTTAGGGTAGACAACAGATGTAAACAATGCACTTGGGAGGTTAGGGGCTGATTGATGGGTGGCAGTGACAGGGGGTGATTGATGGGTGATTGACAGGTGATTGACAGGTGATCAGTGGGTTATTACAGGGAAGAACAGATGTAAATATTGCACTGGCGAATTGATAAGAGGGGGTCTGAGGGCAATCTGAGCGTGTAGGCGGGTGATTGGGTGCCCGCAAGGGGCAGATTAGGGTCTGATCTGATGGGTAACAGTGACAGGTGGTGATAGGGGGTGATTGATGGGTGATTGATGGGTAATTAGTGGGTGTTTAGGTTAGAGAACAGATGTAAACACTGCACTTGGGAGGTGATCTGACGTCGGATCTGCGGGCGATCTATTGGTGTGGGTGGGTGATCAGATTGCCCGCAAGGGGCAGGTTAGGGGCTGATTGATGGGTGGCAGTGACAGGGGGTGATTGATGGGTGATTGATGGGTGATTGACAGGTGATTGACAGGTGATCAGGGGGAAAGATGCATACAGTACACAGGGGGGGGGGGTCTAGGGAGAATCTGAGGGGTGGGGGGTGATCAGGAGGGAGCAGGGGGCAGTTTAGTAGGGCATAAAAAAAATAGCGTTGACAGATAGTGACAGGGAGTGATTGATGGGTGATTAGGGGGGTGATTGGGTGCAAACAGTGGTCTGGGGGGTGGGCAGGGGGGGGGTCTGAGGGGTGCTGTGGGTAGAGTTGAGCTGAAATTTTCGTAATTTCGCATTACTATAATTACGCATGCGAAATTTGCGATTACGATGCGAAATTAGCGTAGCGAAATTGCCATTAAAATCGTAATTGAAAATACCGTAAGCGTAATTTTCAACGCGAAATTTCGCGTTTCGTTCATGCCGTAATTTCGCATTAAACGCTACCGTAATTTCGCGTTAAACCGTAACGCTCCGTATAATATAAAAAAGCCGCCGACTTTAAGGGTTAATAGCAAAGCCCCCTTAAATGCTAAGAGCCTCAAATTTGGAGAATATATTAAGGAGATCAGGAGGAATAAGAGGAAAAATTTTTTTTTCAAAAAGACCTTATAGTTTTTGAGAAAATCGATGTTAAAGTTTCAAAGTAAAAATGTATACATTTAAAAACCCGCCGACTTTAACGGTTAATAGCAAAGCCTGCTTAAAGTTTAGGAACACCAAATTCCTAGGGTATATTAAGGGGATCAGTGGGAATAAGAGGAAAATTTTTTTTTTCAAAAAGACCTTATAGTTTTTGAGAAAATCGATTTTTAAGTTTCAAGGGCGAAAATGTCTTTTAAATGCGGAAAATGTCAGTTTTTTTTGCACAGGTAACAATAGTGTATTATTTTCATAGATTCCCCCAAGTGGGAAGAGTTTTACTTACTTCGTTCTGAGTGTGGGAAATATAAAAAAAAACGACGTGGGGTCCCCCCTCCCAGACCTCTTTAACCCCTTGTCCCCCATGCAGGCTGGGATAGCCAGAATGCGGAGCACCGGCCGCGTGGGGCTCCGCACCCTGACTATACCAGCCCGCATGGTCCATGGATTGGGGGGTCTCGGAAGGGGAGGGGCAGCCAAGCTTTCCCCTCCCCCTCCGAGCCCTTGTCCAATCCAAGGACAAGGGGCTCTTCTCCACCTCCGATGGGCGGTGGAGGTGGAGGCCGCGATTTCCTGGGTGGGGGGTTCATGGTGGAATCTGGGAGTCCCCTTTAAAAAGGGGTCCCCCAGATGCCCACCCCCCTCCCAGGAGAAATGAGTATAGAGGTACTTGTAGTACCCCTTACCCATTTCCTTTAAGAGTTAAAAGTAAATAAACACACAAACACATAGAAAAAGTATTTTAATTGAACAAAAAACATAACCACGAAAAAAGTCCTTTAATATTCTTAATTAACCATTAATACTTACCTGTCCCTTTAAATAAATGATCCCACGCAATATCCTCGGAAATGTTCTATCAGTTACAATGTAACAAAGTTATTACAATGTAACAACTTTGTTACATTGTAACTACGCCGCACCCGACGTCACTCACCGCCGCCGCCGCCGCGTCTGCGCTGCAGGACCCGACAGAGCTCTAGCTCAGAGCTCTCGAAAGCATCTTTGTATTTGGGCTCCAAGGAGCCCCATTGGTCCTTAGCAGACCAATGGGGTTCCTTCTGATTTGAAGGAACCCCATTGGTCTGCTAAGGACCAATGGGGCTCCTTGGAGCCCAAATACAAAGATGCTTCTCAGAGCTCTGAGCTAGAGCTCAGAGCTCTCGGGTCAGTGCAGGACGCTAAGTCCCCGCCGGCTCCGCTGCCCTCCCCGCCTCTCCCACATGTCACCCACATGTCACCCACATGTGGGTGACATGTGGGTGACAGATGTGGGCGGGGTGGACAGCGGGAGCTGCGGGGACTTAGCGTCCTGCACGGACGCGTATGCGGCGGCTGAGCGGCGAGTGGCGTCGGGTGCGGCGTAGTTACAATGTAACAAAGTTACATTGTAACTGATAGAACATTTCCGAGGATATTGCGAGGGATCATTTATTTAAAGGGACAGGTAAGTATTAATGGTTAATTAAGAATATTAAAGGACTTTTTTCGTGGTTATGTTTTTTGTTCAATTAAAATACTTTTTCTAAGTGTCTGTGTGTTTATTTACTTTAACTCTTAAAGGAAATGGGTATGGGGTACAAGTACCTCTATACTCATTTCTCCTGGGAGGGGGGGTGGGCATCTGGGGGACCCCTTTTTAAAGGGGACTCCCAGATTCCACCATGAACCTCCCCCCCAGGAAATCGCGGCCTCCACCTCCACCGCCCATCGGAGGTGGAGAAGAGCCCCTTGTCCTTGGATTGGACAAGGGCTCGGAGGGGGAGGGGAAAGCTTGGCTGCCCCTCCCCTTCCGAGACCCCCCAATCCATGGACCATGCGGGCTGGTATAGTCAGGGTGCGGAGCCCCACGCGGCCGGTGCTCCGCATTCTGGCTATCCCAGCCTGCATGGGGGCAAGGGGTTAAAGAGGTCTGGGAGGGGGGACCCCACGTCGTTTTTTTTTTATATTTCCCACACTCAGAACGAAGTAAGTAAAACTCTTCCCACTTGGGGGAATCTATGAAAATAATACACTATTGTTACCTGTGCAAAAAAAACTGACATTTTCCTCATTTAAAAGACATTTTCGCCCTTGAAACTTAAAAATCGATTTTCTCAAAAACTATAAGGTCTTTTTGAAAACAATTTTTTTCCTCTTATTCCCACTGATCCCCTTAATATACCCTGGGAATTTGGTGTTCCTAAACTTTAAGCAGGCTTTGCTATTAACCGTTAAAGTCGGCGGGTTTTTAAATGTTTACATTTTTCCTTTGAAACTTTAACATCGATTTTCTCAAAAACTATAAGGTCTTTTTGAAAAAAAAATTTTTCCTCTTATTCCTCCTGATCTCCTTAATATATTCTCCAAATTTGAGGCTCTTAGTATTTAAGGGGGCTTTGCTATTAACCCTTAAAGTCGGCGGCTTTTTTATATTATACGGAGCGTTACGGTTTAACGCGAAATTACGGTAGCGTTTAATGCGAAATTACGGCATAATACGACTGTAATGCGAAAATTACGCGAAAATTACGCTTACGCGAAATTTCGCGAAATCCTTCTTCATTACGATTATGTACTTACGGCCATAATCGTAATTACACTAATTACGCGAAATTTCACAAAATCGTAATTAGGTCATTACGCTCATCTCTAGCTGTGGGCGATCAGGGGGCAGGGGGGGGGGGGGAATCAGTGTGCTTGGGTGCAGACTAGGGTGGCTGCAGCCTGCCCTGGTGGTCCCTCGGACACTGGGACCACCAGGGCAGGAGGCAGCCTGTATAATACACTTTGTATACATTACAAAGTGTATTATACACTTTGTATGCGGCGATCTGGGTGCTAGTAACCCGCCGGCGAATGACGCGATCGCTCCGCCCATGCCCGTACAAGGACCGCCGCCATTTGTACATGCGGCGGTCCTTGCGGGGTCCAGTTCCCGGCCGCCATTTGTACATGCGGCGGTCGGTAAGTGGTTAAGTAGCTTTGTGCACACTAAAAGATGCACAAAGCTATATCGTGCACTGCACCACGCACAGCGTAATGCGTCAATCTTTGCGCGGGAGAAAAAAAGAAGAAAAAGAGAAAGGAGCAGTTTGGCACTTGCATTCCACTAAAAAAGCTTTATTCTTGCGGCTTCAAAGTTTCTCATAATCATGTACAAATATATTGAATATCATGGTAAAAAAGTCCTACCAGTTCCTTCAAACGCTGTGGGGTATGGTGGGAGCAGTGTGGGGCCTGACGACCGTTTCGCTCACTGAGCATCCTCAGAGGCTCTCTGCACTCAAACGCTGTGGGGTATGGTGGGAGCAGTGTGGGGCCTGACGACCGTTTCGCTCACTGAACGTCCTCAGAGGCTCTCTATCAATCATCAATCTTTGCGCGCGGTGCGACAATAATGTTGCACCCGCTATACTGTATGTGATGCGACCATAAGGTTGCATAGGATGCGACCTAAACGGCGCATCAGTGCACCGGTATCGTCGCATCCTATGCAACCTTATGGTCGCATCATATACAGTATAGCGGGTGCAACATTATCGTCGCACCGCGTGCAAAGATCGACGCATTAAGCTGTGCACGCTGTTTGGGGTGCAGTGCGCAATGTAGCTTTGTGCATCTTTTAGTGTGCACAAAGCTACTTAAGGAACACTAACTCAGATAAGGCACACTAACCTCAGATAAGGCACACTAACCTCAGATAAGGCACACTAACCGCCTTAGCGCCGGTTAGTGAATCAAGCCCATGGTCTTTTTGAAAAAAAAATCCGCTTGTTCCCACTGTTCTTCTTAAAGAGAACCCGAGGTGTGTTTAAAGAATGTTATCTGCATACAGAGGCTGGATCTGCCTATACAGCCCAGCCTCTGTTGCTATCCCAAACCCCCCTAAGGTCCCCCTGCACTCTGCAATCCCTCATAAATCACAGCCATGCTGATGACAAACAGCTTGTCAGAGCTGGCTGTGTTTATCTCTATAGTGTCAGTCTGCTGCTCTCCCCGCCTCCTGCAGAACTCCAGTCCCCGCCTGCATCCCTTCCCTCCCTGCTGATTGGAGGGAAGGGACGGGAGCAGGGACCGGAGCTATGCAGAAGGCGGGGGAGCAGCTCAGACTGACACTACAGATGTAAACACTGCATCACAGCACGGCTGGGATTTATGAGGGATTGCAGAGTGCAGGGGGACCTTAGGGGGGTTTGGGATAGCAACAGAGGCTGGGCTGTATAGGCAGATCCAGCCTCTGTATGCAGATAATATTCTTCAAACCCACCTCGGGTTCTCTTTAACATATCTGGCAAATTTGGTGTTTTCATCATGTAAGGGGGCTTTGCTATTAACCGTTAAAGTCGGCAGGTTTGTGATTTGTGATTACATGCGGCTATTCGACTCAAAACCGCACTCGCGTCGGATATCGCTTTCTACTCGTGATCACGTGTCAATTTGTAAGTGGGCGGAGTAGAATTCGTGATCACTCAAATTCATGATTGGGGGTATCCGAGCACCACTAATTGTGATTTCCTGTATTCACTCTGTATGCCTCTCTGTTCTAAGTGAGCTGCGTTACCTGATGGTGGTATATGATGATATATGTCTGCATGTTTTTCTTCAGTAAAGAGTTCTAACTTGTTATACGGGGCACCCATTTGCATGTACAAATCCTTCTACTCCACCACCTTGCACCCCCAATGAAATTATTAATCTCCAATTACACTTAACACTGTTTTGATCTACAAGATGAATAAAACGCCTTCTATGAAAAGCCTCCTTAAAAATGCACAAAAAAAAAGTGTTAACATTTTCTCAGCACATAGTTCTGTTAATTTGCTAATTAATGTACAGTACAAAGCAAGCTGTCATATTCGTGGCTTCTGGCTGCAATTGTTGATTATTTTAAGTAAATCTTTTCCCTGCAGTATAACAGAAATAGAGAATTTACAGAGAATCTGAATTCTATTATTTTTAAACAGGTAAACTGTAAAAACAGATGTGTACGGTTTATGAAAACAATCATTTATTAAAGAGACTCTGTAACAAAGTTTTTTTAGCCTTATTTCTTCTATCCTATAAGTTCCTATACCTGCTCTAATGTGGTCTGGATTGCTGCAGCCTTTTCTAGTTGCACTGTCTCTGTAATATATCTAATCTTCTTTTCTTTGTCAAGCTTTGTCGACCCAGGGAGGAAAGGGCTTCCTCTGTTGTAATGAATACAGGTTATGCACGCCCCCTGCAGGCTCTGTGTGCTGACGCAGTTTGTGAGGCTTAGGGGGGAGGGAGCTGACTGTCACATGCTGAGAAACTGTGAGACTGGAGTGCAGATAATTCCCTATGTAATAAAAACGTGTAGTATACTGTAACATGATATATATATATATATATATATATATATATATATATATATATATATATATATATATATATATATATATACATATACACACACACACAAACATCACTTCATGGTTAGCGGCCATGTTTTTTGTTTGTAAACACTGCCTAAAACTGGCGATAGAAAGCCAGCATCACAGCGGGGAGCGGCAGAAACGGCAAAGAGGGATCCAGGAGATCACAGTGACTCGATTGATATGTTTTTTTTATTGTACAAATCGGACAGTACAGACTGTCTTTATTATGAATAAGTAGAACTCAAGCAAAATTAAAGTGTACCTAAGTTGAAAATGTTGAAAAGTTTTATACATACTTGGGCTTCCTCCAGCCCTCTCCCCGCAGATCACTACCTCACCGCCCTGCTCCTCCTGGATGACGTGGTATCTTCGGTCAGTCGGCACAGGCGCAGTCTGCCTGCGCATGCTCCCTCGTTGTGGTCCCGCAGCTGGGAGCTTTCTGCGCCTGCGCCAGTGCAACAGTGCATTCACAGTGTATGCTCATTTTTAAATCAGTAACTGAATCGGTGTGAGCTTTGAATAAAGATACCAACTTAAAGAGCACCCTCCCTAGGGCTTGATTCACTTGCCAGCCAGGCAGCCTATTGGGCCAATCAAAGTGCAGACATCATGTCCTAAACAGCTACAGGATGTGACAGGGCTCAGGGCGGGAGTAAAGGGGTGGCCACTAAAAACAAGGGGGCGGGCATAAGTTAGAAGCGCATGCTGCACAGCTCGTAGTGCGCACTGAGGATTTTAACTCACGCTGCTCAAACTAAGCTGAAGCAGCACAGCTTAGTGTATCGAGCCCATAATTCTGTACCTGCCTTTTCCATTAGTGTATTCAGTTAGTATTACAATTCTTTACCCATGGTGCATTAGGGGGTAATGACCGACTCATGTTAATGTAAATATTTTAAAATTACTTGTGTTTTAGGGAGGCGAAGAGTACTTGGCAGCTTTGCTTCTATGTCTTTGGAGTATCTTATCAGTTTAAAGGGGAACTTCAGCCTAAACAAACATACTGTCATTAAGTTACATTAGTTATGTTAATTAAAATAGATAGGTAATATAATCTCTTACCCACCCTGTTTTAAAAGAACAGGCACATGTTTGTGATTTCATGGGGGCAGCCATCTTTTTCATGAGGGCAGCCATCTTTTTGGTTGAAAGAAGGTGACACGGAGCATGAGACACAGTTCCAACTGTCCTGTGTCCTGATCACCCCTCCCAGCTGTGGGCGCTAGGCTTCAGATCTCAAATTCAATATTTAAAAAAAAAAGAAATCCCATCATGCTTTGCACAGCATCAGGGGGAAAATGCCCGGGCAGTTTTCTTTTGTGCAGCTAAAAATTAGGCTTTGGGGAAGAAAAACAAAGTTTTGATGCTGTAAAACTGTTAAAGAAACACCAAGCCTTCTCAGTGCTGCCGAGTAGATTTTTAGTCTGGAGGTTCACTTTAACTTATTTTTATTGGGGGAGGGGAGGGCAGAGCGATAACATCCTATCTACATTACCTAAATTGGGCCATGTATCCAGTGCGTTGGAATACTACTGGCCACAACCAGAAGACGCTAAAGTGCTGTATAATATCTTACTGAGCACATTGTCTTCAGCAGAGAAGCCCATCCAACAGTCCACCATCCGCCATTGGCTCATCGGGACTGCCCAGCTGCTCATTGTAAATCTTCACCTCCTCAGCACAGCTCTCAGCATAGCTGACCCCTTGGGCACTCCTTACTGGCCTATACGGAAGAACGCGTGGATTTTGCAGAGTTCTGAGTTCTAAATTTTGCATTGAAAATTAAAATTTCAAATTGAAAGAGTATATTTAAAATTCAAGGAATTCCGACTTTAAATGTTACTTAGAATTTTTGCATCTCTGCTCAGAATTTTTGCTTTCATGCCCCTGGACCATGCTCAGTCAGGAGACATTTATCGCTATAATTTTTGCATATAAAGCAAAAAAAAAAGGCTACTGCGCATGGGACATGAATGTGAAAATTCAACGTGAATAAATGCAAAAAATTCTGGGCAAATTTGCAACCTTTTGAAAGTCATATTTGTGAACTTAGAATCATGGGAAAATTTGGGGGTCTCAGAATTCTGACCGTACTTACTGGCTGTGTGAAAAAGAAAGGCTATGAGTATATGCCTTCAGTATTGTTAGAACTGTTTTCGATTGGCAGTGTTGCATTTTGAAAATCAATTTGCAAGCGGTTTTGTAGCATTTCAGAAATCGCAGATGTGCCATGATTATCACTGTAATTGCAATTACCCTTTTCCACTGCAGCGATTGGGTGCAATTGTACTTTCTGGTACGTCTTCCTGCAGTTGCTCTTAGGTAATATTTTATGGGAGTGCATGAAAATGGATAGCAAGTGTGGTACTATACAATTTTTGTGCAATGTCCCTGTGCGTTGGAAAGCCACGCCCCTTCATCTTGCCGGTGTGCTGTACATACAGAGGATGCAGCACATGCGACATTGCTTATTTACAAAAGTTGTAAATCTTGATCATAATTGCAGCGCAATTACGATTTGCTGTAGAAACGGGCTCTTATCCCTTTTTGATCTTGTGTCAGACTGTGTCCAACATTGGCATTTTCCAGTTTAACATCAATGTCAGACATAGGCCTCGATTCATCAAGACTTATCGAATCAATTACCGACAGCTCGGTAAAATACCGAACTCGATAAGTTGATTTCAGAATTCATCAAAGTTATCTACAGCTGTTAGCGAGCATTCGGTAATCATTTGGTAATGATGCGATAAAACGGAAGAAAGTGCAATTCATGAAAATGAAAGTGGGCGTGGTTTAGCGTTAAATTTAGGATTCGTTATCTCCTTCACTGCTCTGTCGTTATTCCTGTCAGATCATTGCTGACAGAGAAGATGGAGCCATTTGAAGTGGTTATGTATCAGCTGAGAGTGATTCAAAGGCGCAGAAGGGCAAGAATAAGGTCTAGAGCTATATCAATTTGCAAGAGAATGGATTTATTTGCTATAACAGGACATCGGCATTTCTCTTGAATGATCCTGTAAGAGAACACAGGCAGTGCTAGGGTTAACTAAATTTGCTAGCTGCACTATATTTTTTCAGAAAAGGCTCCTATCAAGCCGCAGCTGGCGAAATTGTGGGATTGTCCCAAGCCACTCCCAGAATCCTGGTCCAGGTGTTACGCTCTATTCAGAATGTTGCTACGTGGTGTTCAAAGGACTGCCTTTTACCCACAATTCCACGGGAATCTTATGGCCTTGTGTTAAATTACCGCTGTAAAATGGAACTATCGACACGTTACCAAATGGTTACCGAATTATTATCGATATTTTATCGAAGTCACACCGAATGCGGAAAAACCTTGATGAATACAACTAGAAATCGATAAACTTCGAATTCGGTAATTTAACAAACTGGAAAAAGTTATTGCAAAGACAATGATGAATCGAGGCCATAGTCTGAAACAGGAAAACATGGCTGCTGCCAGGGGTGCCATTGCTGAATCTAGTTTGGCACGTTGTCAGCCCCTTTTTAATTAAAGTTTTACAGTTTGAACACTGCTTGCCCCATGCTCCGCCTTGTGCCACTTAACTTGGTCTGAAACTCTGACATAACATTCAATAATGTTGTGTTTTCCTACTTTTTATTACTCATACAGTTATCATATTTGCTTTTGTGCACAAGTAATATTGTCTGTTTACAAATTACAAATTACAAAAGTGTAGTTTATCTTGCCCTGAAAGCTGCCAATGCATTTTATTCCAGCTGCTTTTTATTATATATTAAAATCTTCTAGTGAGCTGTTCTGAAATGTGTGTGTGCCTGAAGCAGAAAGAGCTTCTCAGAGAGTGTTTTCAGTTGTTTACACACAAATGTAACATCATTGGAATGTAAACAAAGATACTGTTATCACCAGTCTGGATGCAGATTTTAAGCTGAATAGCCTTTTCATAGCAGGACAAAGTGCTGTGTTTAACTGTTTCAATGATGTTCTGCTACAATTTTTTTTCTGGGATAGTAGCTTTAAAGCTGTAAGGAATCTTTAAGAGCAAAGTAGAAATGTTCACTTTCAGACCACTTTAATATTAAGTGGGCACATTTGGGCTCACCACTAGGGGCACCGTTGCTGACCCCATTTCAGCACAGCGTCAGGGTACTTGGATCAAAGTGTCAAACAGCCCAACATCTTAATTCCCTTCGGCGCCACCGTGCCTCGCTGGTGTGTGTACACTGTGTGGAGCTACAGGGGCGGAGCTGCAGTGTGTGCATTGGCTCCACCCCCTCTGATGCCAGGTCGCCACCTAACACTGCGTGAGGAGGTAGATACCCAACCAGATCCCTAACCCTTAGCACACAGTGATCACTCACACCCACCCTACACAGGAGAAAGAAAAGTAAGTGCTGTGGGGTGGCGGGGGTGGGAGATGGGAGATCACAAAAATGGGCAGTGGAGGCTCCAGTTTCAAATTTTAGAGCGGGGGGGCACAAAGGGGGCATGATAGCTGGCTGGTGGGGTCCATTTAGTTGATCAAAATCGATGTTTGTATAATGAGCTTTAGATATTTTTTGCCTAACTCAGGTGATAAAATTAAGGCTAACTAGTTCAGCAATGATAGGAACCAAATGTAAGCATCACAAACAGAACTCAGAGGCATTTGAGCAGAGCAGATTGGTGGTGCTATTATGGAAGAAAAGTTACCAACAGATGTACTTGGCTAGTTGGCTGGCATGCTTAAGGGCCCGTTTCCATATAGCACGCTTTCCTGCGCTCTTACGGAAACGTGATCGCAGGATCAGCAGACAGTGCATAGACTGCACTGTTTGCCATTTCCATTCATGTGCGGTCGATTCAACGCTGAATTGCTGTGCATGGTTTGCTGCTTTCCAGGGTGCTTCAGCCTGCGATTCTATTCAGTATAATGAATGGGATCGCAAGCCCGCCTCCCACCGGGAGTAACACACAGCCCCGTGGCTCTGCTCTGCATGTAAACTAGCCCTTAAAGGGGAACTGAAGAGAGAGGTATATGGAGGCTGCCATGTTTATTTCCTTTTAAGCAATACCAGTTGCCTGGCAGCCCTGCTGATCCTCTGCTTCTAATACTATTAGCCATAGCCCCTGAACAAGCATGCAGCAGTTTAGGTGTTTCTGACATTATTGTGAGATCTGACAAGACTAGCTGCATGCTTCTTTCTGGTGTTATTCAGATACTACTGCAGAGGAATAGACCAGCAGGGCTGCCAGGCAACTAGTAATGATTAAAAGGAAATAAATATGGCAGCCTCTGTATACCTCTTACTTCAGTTCCCCTTTAATCCTCCCTTGCTAGCAAACTGCTCCTGTGAGGACAGACCACAGACAAATCATTCCAGCCCCCAGCCTGTGTCTGACCACTCTACAAGCAAGGGGAGGGGAAGAGGCGCGAGGGAGGGAAACACCTAGGGCTCGATTCACAAAAGCGTGCTAACTGTTAGCATGCTTGGGAAAAGCCTCTTATCCCGCCTAAACTCAATTTAGGCGTGATAAATTCTGATCACGCGCAAAGTCCCCGCACGCAACATTTTGCGCGCGCACAGCACAGTGTGCTGTGCAGTGTGCGCAAAGCACCCATTCACCTCTATGCGACGTTTCGCACGCACCGCACAGTGCTTGAGCAAAACTTTGCGCGCGATCAGGTGTACACAGCGGTGCTAACCCAGTTAGTGCTATAGTTATCACGCCTAAAAGTTTTGGGCGTGCTAACTGGGTTAGCACCGCTTTGTGAATCAAGACCTGTGCGTAATTCCTTATTGTAGTAGCTAAGCAATGCTGGAGACTACAGCTTGTATTATACAGACAAGGGGCTTAAAAAAAAGAGAAAGGAAGCTTTTAGCTAGTAAGCATTTTTCAGAATGTATTCCTGTTGACTGACAATGTTAGAACATACAATCAGAAGAAAGGAGAGCAATTTATTTATTTATTTGCAAATATAAGTGTCATCCAGATACATTAGGTACAAGGGCTCTTGCAAGGATCGTGAGGTATTTATGGCAAATAGAAAAGACATAGATACATTGATAGACCCTTGGTTTACTAAACACCTACAGAGACTCTGGCTGACATGGAGAGTTAACTGTATGTTACTGTGTGTGTGTGTGGGGGGGCACTCAGGAGGGGCACAATGATTCCAAGGTGGGGCCGTTGCCCGGCATGCCCCAGTGTAGCAGAGCTACTGAAAATGTGTTGGGAAAAGTCAGGTTGACTCTCCGGCATGTCCGATTATTTGTAAAGTATGTCAGCAAAGTAGTTACATTTATTTGGTGTGATAGCTGAAGAGAGACAAAATCTCTATCCATTTTCGATGCCGAAATTCCTCCTGTACTCCAATACAACACAAGAATGATAAGAGAGGAGGAATCCAGGATGGCTGTGGACGCACAACAGTACGATGGTTGTGAGAAGGGATAGGCAGAATGAAATCTTTCAGGAGTAGTATGTGATTAATCTCTGCAGATCTCGCTGTGACAAGTCTATTTTGTCACAAACTATACAGCAAAGTCCAACTCGCTCGCTGGCAGCATTGACAATTCTCTGGTGGGCTTAAATCCCCTGGATACAGCAAGACGCGTCAACTCACATTATCTTCAACATGTGCTATGAAGTGCCAACCCCAACCAGAGCTAATATTGCACTTCTGTATGGTTGATTGCACTCTGGTTGTGCTGCCTTCTTGCACATTGAGAAGGCGAGATGACCCGTGTTCAGGGTGAAGAAGTATAACACATTTCACGGTGCTTGTGCCTTAACTTTAAGTCTTATACAGTTTGTCTAGAATGGCTTTAGTGGCCTTGGACCTGCCCCCAGTGTATAAAAGGCAGTGGTGAGGGTTATGGTTTTGGAGCAATGCAGGGCACACATTTAAACGCGTCACATGTTAATTTGGGCAGAAGATTTTGCAGATAGTAGAGTATTGGTAATTTTATCGATATTCTACCTTCACCCACTGGCGTAACAATAGGGGATGCGACCCCTGCTGTCTCGGAGTGGGGCGGGGCCCCCCTAGGGCCTGCTCAGGGACTTTTGGGGGGCAGGAGGGGTCGCAGCATAAGAGGAGAGTGTGGCAGATCGGTGGGGAGGGGGGAAATTCCCCCCCCCCCCTCACCTCGGGCTCTCCTCTCAGCGCTCCCCCTCCTGCAATCATTGGTGGTGTTTGTGGCAGCAGCAGCAGCGGCAGCGGCAGGCTGAAGCTGAACACATTACCTCCTTCTCGCTGGAGGTCTTTTGACCTCTAAGAGCAACTTCCTGTTTACACAGGAAGTTGCTGTTTACACAGGAAGTTGCTCTTAGAAATCGGAAGACCTCCAGTGAGAAGGAGGTAATGTGTTCAGCTTCAGCCTGCCGCTGCCGCTGCTGCTGCTGCCACAAACACCACCAATGATTGCAGGAGGGGGAGCGCTGAGAGGAGAGCCCGAGGTGAGGGGGGGGGGGATTTTTTTTTTTTGCGCAGGGGATTGCTAGGTACGCCCCTGCCTTCACCGGTTATCGATAGTGGAATATCAGTAATGTTAACAATAATCTTCTGTTGGCTTACTGTATTTCATCCTATTCTCACACTAACCTCCCCCCATCTATACCTAACACTAACCAGTGGCGTAGCAATAGGGGGTGCAGTGATTGCAACTGCACCGGGTCCCTTGGGCCAGAGGGGCTCCTGAGGCACTTTATTGGTCCTGTGCTTGTAATAATCACTTCTATAGATGCTTTGAATAGGGGTAATCATTAACAAGCTGTTTCCCATCCCCTTCTTGCACCTTTGATACCGCAGCTGTCCTGGTAGGTTTTGGTGCGCCGTATCATTTGTTACATATAGTAGAGTGCTTGGGAGGCCCCAATGTAAAACTTGCACTGAGGCCCAAGGCTTGTTAACTATGGTACTGACACTAACCTATTCCCTACCTATGACAAGCACTATTCTACCCCCTACCTATGCCTAGAGCGCTAACACCGCTGCTGCTATCAAATGTCCGCCATCAGTGAGGAGTGGTGAAAATGCCGATATTCTTTTCACATTAATTTTCACGAAAATAATGTTAAATTCGACCTTCAAGTGAAAATGCCATGAAAAGCCATTTTGTAATAAGTTTGTGATTTTTCTCAACTTTTATGCTAAAAATAAACGATTTTGTGCTTTTTGCTAATTTTCACTGTAGAAATAACGACATTTTGCGTTTTCCCAAAGTTTCACATTGGAAAGAAAAATGTGTTTCCTTTGACCATATTGTGAAAATATAATATATGTTTGTAAATATTTTCTCAAAGTCGAAACCAGCAATTTCGATTGTGAAAATTACTTGGGCGAAAATGTGCAAGCGACACTGCCCGCCACTATCTGGAGTTCCTCTACACAGTAGCCAGGCTCTGCCACTGCTTTTGTCACTGTCCCCACCGCTATAGAACTCCACCACCGCTATTTCTGCTGCCCCGCTGCTAAACTCCGGCAACCAAATTACCATCTGCAGCTGCTAATTCTAGAATTTAACATTGGTGCCCAATTTCTGGGCCACAAACCGTGCCCAGGTCACCTACTTGGTAATGCAGGGGGTCGTGTGAGAAGAAATTGAAAAAAACACTGATCATAGCTAAAATAGCTCCATGTGCTTCTGCTGTGCATCTTGTTGGCAAGGTCACATGATGACCCTCAAGAGGAAGACCCTCAGAGGTGAGTATAGACTGGTTTCATAGCGTGTGGTGTACATCGAGGAATGTTGGGGGTGCTGGGAGAGAGAGGGTTCATAAAAAATCCATTCTTAGAAAAAGGTTTTAACAGCGTAAAAATCGCTTGGATGTTCCACGATGATCTATTACTATCACTTGAAATGAGGCTAACTAGCTACAATTCTTCCATGAAACTTGATCACATGACCGGAAGCTGCTGGTTTGACAGTCAGTTTCAGGCTCTATGGATGGAGTTGCTGCTTCTTGGATTGCATCATCCTGCTGTTCAGGTTGCACCTGGGATGGGAAGTCATAGGCCTAATCTCTGGGAAGATTGCAGCCGTGAGCAATGACAGTCTGTGGTGCAAGGAGTGCCCAATATAAGGGTTCCTGACTAGGAACTTTAAAGTGAACCTGAAGGTAAAGATAAACATATGAGATAATTAATTGTATGTGTAGTACAGATCATAAATAGAACATTAGTAGTGCAGAAAAGAGTTTCATATTTTTATTTTCAGTTTTTTACATTTTGTTTTAAGACGGTATCACTGTCAACTACTGTTTAGAATCCAAACTCTGCTCTTTAAGCTGAAAAAAGAAAAAAAATAATAATGACCCTTTGAACTTCCCTGTAGTAAAACTTCATCTGTCTTTTCACTGACAGATTCAAGTCCTTTAGCTTCTATTCACTTTTCAGGAAAACAAGCTGTCAGCAAGCCCCTTTGCAGATAAGATAAGTTTATATTTAAATCTGATGTACTGGAAAACAAAAATGTCCGTACAGCTTGTAAAGAGAACACAAACAAAAGGAGACACAGAGTGCCCAATATAGTGTAAGTATGTACCTCCTCCAAGCAGACATACTGCTGATATATTTCAACAAAAACAAATGTATTTACAACCTCCAGAAAGTGTATTGCTGCATTATTTAAGTCTGAGGGGAAAGTATAGAAGCAAAAAAGGACAACCCAGCATGCCCTGCAACTTCCTTTTTGTGTACCAAATAAGAGTCAGGTAAACTGAGGAATGATCATTTATCAACAAGAAAAGTAATAGTGATTTTAATGTTTGGATTGCCTGGTTAGCATCCTTATTATTTGTTTACCAGATAAATATAAAGAATTAATTTTTGATTTTTATGCCTGACAGAGTGGCTGGATAGTGTACTGATTAAGGGCACTGCCTTTGACATGGGAGACCAGGGTTTGAATCCTGGCTAGGTCAAGTACCTATTCAGTAAGGAGTTCAAGGCAAGACTCCCTAACACTGCAGGGTGGCCTCTTGAGTGTGTCCCTGTGGCTGCAGCTCTTGAGCGCTTTGAGTCCAACAGGAGAAAAGCGCTATACAAATGTTCCGATTATTATTATTATAGTTACACCTTAAGCCAAATTATTATTTGCAAACATTGGAGCTAGTGCCATTACTCCTGGGCAGCTTCCTATTCAGCCTATGCCTGAAAACAGAGAGCTGGTTTCACACAGTGCTTAAATCTTGTAACTTTTGAAGGACAAATGGTATAAATCCCAAATGCTCTTCCTATTGAATACCCAATCCATCCATTGACGCAAATTCTTCTTGCACCCTTAAGGAGCCCATACACCTAACGATTTTCCCGCCGATATACAGCAGATTTGATCACTGTGATTGAATCGGCTGTGAAATCGTCACGCAAATGCGGACAGAACGATCAATTTCCATCCGAAATCAATCGTTCCTATCAATTCCCATCGATCAGTCCGTGCGGAAGATTTTTCTCGATCGCCGGCGGGTCGGGAGTGCGTCGTTAGCGGCGTTTGAATGCCTGACGACCGATGCAATATAGCGGCAATACATTACCTGTTCCGGCCGGCGTGACTCCGCTGTCTTCTTCTCCGCTGGGCTCCAGGGCTGCAGCTTCACTGAACTTCCTGTTCTGGCAGGAAGTTTAAACAGTAGAGCGCCCTCTACTGTTTAAACTTCCCCTGGACAGGAAGTTCAGTGAAGCTAGCCAGACCGGAGACCAGCGCGCAGAAGAAGACAGCGGAGTCACGCCGGCCGGAACAGGTAATGTATGCAGGGGGGGGGCGACGGCATCGGCAGCTCCACAGATTGTGATCAGTTTCATACTGAAATCGATTCACAATCTGTTTGCAGTAAAGGCAACCATACGATCCCTCTCTGATCAGATTCGATGGCTACCTTTACTCTGGTTTTATTTATTTTTTCTCTCGTATTTCGTACAGCTAGATTGTTTGGAAAACCGGATCTGATCCAAAGGCTCTGCTTTGCATGAATATCTATTATTGGCGATGTGAATAATTGTGTGCATTCTGTAAGGCAGAGCGGAATAGGCTGGTACTATGGGATGGGAAACTTATATATTTTTATATCTGAAAGATTTTCAGAACAGAACGTTCGGGGAGAAGTGATTTGTTGTTGTGACTTGGCAGTGCGCACCCAGCACTCGTTCCACTTGTCTGTCATATTGCTAATTTGTAGCTGGAAGCTGAGCAGGTCTCTGAGTAAACACGCGCACACACATATGCATATACCGTCTCCGGGAAATAAAGAATGTATGGTGAAATAGAGCAGGCGGGTGGCAGGAGCAGCGGTAACTCTCCACTCCCGCCTCTGTCAGGCCTGCACTGAGCCTACATTTCATAATGATTTACTATCATCGCTGCAGGGGCACCCTTCTGTGCAGCGCTGGTCCTGAGGTGTCGTCTCTCACAGACACATGGAATCGGACTGCAGGGGTATCCCTGTCCTACTTATCCTCTTCTGGTTGCCATGCCAATTACTGTCAAGTATCATCTGGCGTTTCATGATGATGTCATTAGTCCACATGATGAATGAGCGGCCTGCGCACCCTGCGAATGGAGCAGTGTCGCGTCATACGAGATCTGGGCTAACCTGCGAGACACTGACATCAATCTTATGATGTCAGGCGTCATTCAGCCGCTTTGAATTATGTGGGGAGGGGTGACTTCCTGTCTGGGTTAAGGTTTTGCATAAACAGATGTATTTTTTTCCCATGCAATTTCGAGTTTGAATGAAATCTCATGTGGCTGCATTTTAATTCCTTTTGATTTTCGTTTGTTTTGCATAGCATTTTCTAAATGCCGCCCTGTCCTGTTTATCTGCTTTTGAAGTTCTTCCAAAGATTTTTTGGGGAATTCAGTTAGGCTCTTTGTGAGACTGAGAATTGCTGAGACAATGCAAATGGCATGCCTTTCAGGCCTGGTTCACATTAGCGTTTTTTGCAGAGCCGGCCGTATGGGTCGTAGTCCGCCAACTTCGCTACGCTGGAACTACGCGTAGTTCTACGCAATTAAGCTTCGCAAACTACGGTTTCTAAATCAGAAGCTTCGCTACATTTGCATTTCGTAGACTACGAGTTAAAATACGGCAGCTTCACGTAGTGCGAAGCGTAGTGTATGTGGACGCTTATGCCCTTATGCGGAAACATTTCCGCAACAATCCGCTAAATATGCACATGGGTGAACTAATATATGCGTACATTTCACCTTCCAATGCGGAATTGTATATGTATAGAAGGGCAATAATATTTCTGTGCATGCGCAATGATCCGTATAGACGCGGTTACCGCACGCGTAGTTGACTTCGCAATACATACGTCAACTACACTTAGCGGGCGAAGCTTCGAATAGTGGCACTGCGACTACGCGGAAATATGTACACAATGTTTTTAAACTTCGTGTATGAACTACAATGCGTAGTTGTGGACTACGACGCGTAGATTCGCACTGGCATAGTTTACGAGCAAATCTGGATCCGCCCCATCGGGATCAGGTAAAAACTGTCAGTGTGCTGTAAACTGTCAGTTTTCTATTTGTTCCTATGCAGCTGCAAAAACTTCTGTTTCTGTTCCGCTGGGCACAACAGTCCGGAAAAATAGGTCCTGCAGAATTTTTTTGTCCGTGAGCAGAACGGACAACGGATCCGTACAAGTGGATAAATGTGAATGGATCCATTGGTTAACATTGGATCCGTTTGCATACCGGACCGTACAGAATATTTTCCGCTTCCGTTCCGCTCACTGCTAGTGTGAACCTGGGCCTTACAATGCAAACGTATCAGACTGTGCCCTTAATATGTACCTGAGTGAAATAAAAGCATTAATATATACCGTATTTTTTGGACTATAAGACGCTCCTGACCATAAGACGCACCTAGGTGTAGAGGACAAAAACCATGGGAAAATATCTATCTATCTATCTATCTATCTATCTATCTATCTATCTATCTATCTATTTATCTTTCTATCAGTGGCGTAGCGATGGAGCTCGGGGCCCCGGTGCGAGTTTTACATTGGGCCCCCCAAGCACTCTATACGTAACACTTGATACGGCGCAACAAAACCTGCCAAGGTCATCTACAGTGTTAGAGGTGCAAGAAGGGGATGGGGAACAGTGTGTTAATGATTACTAACGTTCAAAGCATCTATAGAAGTGATTATTACCACCACAGGACCAATAAACAGCTTATACTTTGGTTTAGGAAAGGCCCCATGGGGCCCCTCTGCCTCAAGGGCCCCGATGCGGTCGCTACCTCTGCAATCCCTATTGCTACGCCACTGCTTTCTATCTATCTATCTATCTATCTATCTATCTATCTACTAAACCTGGTGCATCCATGATGAAGGGGCATCTGGTTAATTATGTCCACTTTGTACCTCTTGTGTCTCCCATGTGTCCTCCTCTATGCTCCTTTTGTCCGCCTGTGTCCTCCATTTGTCCCTCTGTGTCCTCCGTTGTCCCCTGTGTCCTCCTCTGCACGGGTATAGTATAGGGAGTCCCCGACATTGCGGCTGTTTGGAGGTTGGTATTGGCAGGCGTTCACAAGTCAGGAACCCCATACATTTGGACGTTAAGTCAATGACTTTTTCCCCCCATTTTTGGGGGAGAAAAAGTAAGCCTTATAGTCCAAAAAATACAGTAATACTTTCCTCAATGTTCCACAGGCTCTTCAGGCTCCTCCAGGCAAGAAGCCATGTACACACGTGCAATATCCATCTACTGAAACAGCGATAACAACCGTTTCAGCCGGTGATCGTTATGTGGGTACCGCGGCCAACAATTGATAATGCTAGAGCATCAGGGTTGTTAAGAATCCATCCTGTCAACCCCCGATTGCCAAGCTTTACTGATCGCAATGCTATTTTCACCCCCCGTTGGCCAATTTAAGCTGCTTCGGCGTCCCCCAATTGTCATCCCTCCACTCCGGTCCATAGCAACAAAACACACCGCTAACTTCAAGGCTAGGAATGTGTCTGTACAGCATCATTCCCTTAATTGTCGCCTGAGGGATCGTTTCTCGATTCCCGATGAGCGGCAATACTTGTTTGTGTGTACTTAGCATTAGAACTTACTTGGTCATGATCTACTTGCCAAGAGATCGAGCCCCTCAAATGTGTACTTAGCCTTCTGGCCATCTTGTCCTCTCCTAAATAACTCGGGAAAAAAAAACATACATACACAGTTATAGATTATAATGATTGCCATTGAAAGACATCACATATACCAGAAAATGCTGATTAATTAGAGATGAGCCGAAATTTTCGAAATTTCGAACTGCTTTTATTACGAATGCGAAATTTAACATTACGACCCAAATTCGTAATTTCGTAATTAATTTTCAAATCGTAATTTACAATTTCGTAATCGAAATTTCACTCCCGTAATGACGAATTTCGTGTCTCCAACCGAAATTTTACTGTTTCAGGTTTGTAAGGGTTTCTATCCCTCTAGATGCCTAAAATGAATAGCACAGCCAGCCTCCTCCTCCTCCTCCTCCTCCTCCTCCTCCTCCTCCTCCTCCTCCTCCTCCTCCTCCTCCTCCTCCTCCTCCTCCTCCTCCTCCTCCTCCTCCTCCTCCTCTCTCTCTCTCGCTCTCTTGCTCTCTCGCTCTCTCTCTCTCTCGCTCTCTCTCTCTCTCGCTCTCTCGCTCTCTCTCTCTCTCTCGCTCTCTCTCTCTCTCTCGCTCTCTCTCTCTCTCTCTCTCGCTCTCTCTCTCTCTCTCTCTCTCTCTCTCTCTCTCTCTCTCTCTCTCTCCCCCCCCCAGAGATCTGTAGTATTTCAAAACCATACTCACATTCATGACATGTCCAGGGATCAAACCCAGGCCAACCACATGGAAGACAGCTATGCTCACCACCATACCACCAAACACACACTAAATAGACTGCTAACCTAAATCTTACTTGTAGACAGTCATATGAGACACATGCTGGGTGCAGGGCTTTGTGATTGGACCATGGACCATGCGATAGAGTGAGGTGCAAAAATGAAATCATGCCTAGCAGAGGATGGTTTCACAATGCTAAATGCTAGGCTGGCTGTGGTGCAATTGGTTAGTGCGTCTGGCTGGTAACAGCAAGGTTACAGGTTCGATTCCATCCAGGCATGTCTTTTCCTTTTGCGTTCAACAGTTGTCCAAACAGAGCCAACAGAGCCCCAGATAGCCATGTAGAGTTAGGTCACAGCTAGCCTGGCTGTGGTGCAATTGGTTAGTGTGTCTGGCTGGTAACAGCAAGGTTACAGGTTCGATTCCATCCAGGCATGTCTTTTCCTTTTGAGTTCAACAGTTGTCCAAACACCGAGCACAAAGTTTTGCATGCGTAAAGTTTTACGCACGCAAAATACCCCATGGGGTTCAATGGCGCAGCGCGCGCACGCAAAAGGAAAAGATATGCCTGGATGGAATCAAACCTTGCTGTTACCAGCCAGACACACTAACCAATTGCACCACAGCCAGGCTAGCTGTGACCTAACTCTACATGGCTATCTGGGGCTCTGTTGGCTCTGTTTGGACAACTGTTGAACGCAAAAGGAAAAGACATGCCTGGATGGAATCGAACCTGTAACCTTGCTGTTACCAGCCAGACGCACTAACCAATTGCACCACAGCCAGGCTAGCTGTGACCTAACTCTACATGGCTATCTGGGGCTCTGTTGGCTCTGTTTGGACAACTGTTGAACGCAAAAGGAAAAGACATACCTGGATGGAATCAAACCTGTAACCTTGCTGTTACCAGCCAGACGCACTAACCAATTGCACCACAGCCAGGCTAGCAGTGACCTAACTCTACATGGCTATCTGGGGCTCTGTTGACTCTGTTTGGACAACTGTTGAACGCAAAAGGAAAAGACATGCCTGGATGGAATCGAACCTGTAACCTTGCTGTTACTAGCCAGACGCACTAACCAATTGCACCACAGCCAGGCTAGCTGTGACCTAACTCTACATGGCTATCTGGGGCTCTGTTGGCTCTGTTTGGACAACTGTTGAACGCAAAAGGAAAAGACATGCCTGGATGGAATTGAACCTGTAACCTTGCTGTTACCAGCCAGACACACTAACCAATTGCACCACAGCCAGCCTAGCATTTAGCACTGTGAAACCATCCTCTGCTAGGCATGATTTCATTTTTGCACCTCACTCTATCGCATGGTCCAATCACAAAGCCCTGCACCCAGCATGTGTCTCATATGACTGTCTACAAGTAAGATTTAGGTTAGCAGTCTATTTAGTGTGTGTTTGGTGGTATGGTGGTGAGCATAGCTGTCTTCCATGTGGTTGGCCTGGGTTTGATCCCTGGACATGTCATGAATGTGAGTATGGTTTTGAAGTACTACAGATCTCTGGAGAGAGAGAGAGAGAGAGAGAGAGAGAGAGAGAGGAGGAGGAGGAGGAGGAGGAGGAGGAGGAGGAGGAGGAGGAGGAGGAGGAGGAGGAGGAGGAGGAGGAGGAGGAGGAGGAGGAGGAGGAGGACTGGCTGTGCTATTCATTTTAGGCATCTAGAGGGATAGAAACCCTTACAAACCTGAAACAGTAAAATTTCGGTTGGAGACACGAAATTCGTCATTACGGGAGTGAAATTTCGATTACGAAGGCATCTAGAGGGATAGAAACCTTTGCAAACTTTAAAATACTAAATTTCGTAATCGTAATTACGAAAATTTGCGTAATTTGCGAAAATTACGAAATTTCGATTACTGCTAAAATCGTAATTGTAGTAATTTCGCGAAATTTCGGAAATTCGTAATTAGGTCATTACGCTCATCCCTATGATTAATTATGAGAGAAACGGATTCTAATTTGTTTTAGTTTGAAACTGTATTTATATTGACAGATACATTTAGAGAGTGTATTATATATGTGTGTGTTCTAGAATATCTCTGTTTTAGTTACTAAAAAATGACACTTATTTTAGTTTAAATTTTTCTTGTTTATATTGCCATAAGTGATGCACATTACTATATGAATAATTGGTATAGTTGAAGAACTACACAAGTTTTGCAATAAGCACACATCCTCCAAGCTCTAATTTTTTTGATAGACATTCGATATCGTTTTGAGAGTTTTGTTCTACCTCTTTGGCTCATATAATTTGATGAACTTTGAACTCTTGTCTAATATATTGATTACTAATTTGCCTGCACAAGTGTGGTTGTTGCTAGACCTGTCCACTCGAAGATTCATCTATGATGTCACCTGCTTAATTACAAACTTGGAGATTGTCTACTTTGATTCTCTGCTGTAAGGATGAGCTTACATGCCCTGATCTGCTCCTGTGGTGGTAATGGCTGCATCTTGCCCTTCTTCTGTGTCATCCTTTGGAAGGAACTCCGCCTCTAACAGCTGTGATGTGAGGTCTCTCCCAAACCATCATCTGGGATGAGAAGTGGGTTCACCTTTCCCTGCTTTCTACAACCTGGCTGCAAGTTCTTCACCTGAAGCTTTTGTTGCAAGTTTGATTATTTGTGGGTGCTCAGGCCACAATAATGCATCCCACAAGACTGAGTGCGACCACGCTGGTTGCACGTCAGGCTCTTGACTCCCACTGTTACTTCAAGAGCTTGACAGAAGAATATTTGTGTTTATTATGAGGGTGGGTTGTTTCCATCACCTTCTATAATCATTCAGATGGACAATACTCTTTCATCAGACTATGAATATGAATAAACCGGATTATTGAATATCAGCGGATAAGAGCCATTTTATTTTTTGTTTTGTTCTATTTGTTTTATGAGCTTGGAGGAAAGTGATGAACTGATATTTTGAATTCACCTAAAGATGAATATTATTGCTAATTGGAGTGTGTTGCTGTACCTAATGTATGTGTAGTGTATTAATCTAGCTTTTTGATGCTTCACTTTAGACAATGGTAATTTCTAGTATATAAACACCTTTATTTAGTATTAGGTTCTATGAGCAACTTTTAGTATTGATTTATCCCTTCAGAATTAATGGAGAAATTGATATGAAAAGGATCAACCTCTCAGTGACCATTTTTAATTCTGTGAATGCTCTGTTATTTCAGGACCTAATTTTGTTACTGAGATGTATGAATATTATTGTAATTGCATAAAATTGTGTTTATTCTTATCACCCTCTAGATAGTGTGAATAATACTATACTGGACATAGAGCCCTCACTAGGTTTATGCTGTACCGAGGTATACCTGCCACATAATTCAGATAGAGATTGTGATAATTAGACTGTTATTCCATATATATATATATATACATATATATATATGGAATAAAAGAGGCGACTGTTATAGATTAATTATATACCTTTAAATTCACTAACTGTATTATTATTAATATTTAGTATTTGTATGGTGCTGTCATCTTTCACAGTGCTGTACAGATTCTATAACAAATGATTCTGTGAGAGTTCACATGACAGGAAAACAGATATTTTGAGTATAAGCATAGCATTATTGTCTTCTATAGCCTAGGTTCTCAACATGCGGTACGCGTACCCCAGGGGGTACTTCTGATGGTCCCAGGGGGTACTTGGACTTGACATACTTACCTAAGAACAACAAATTTAGAGTTTTAGAAGTTGATAAATGTTATTTAAACAGCACCAAATTAGCATTTTAGTTAATTAAAAGCAATAGTAAATGCTTGAAATTGTTTAAAACCAATTATCACGTACTACGATTAAATATATATTTGTCGAGGGGTACTTGCGATAATGTTTACTACACTAGGGGGTACTTGGTGAGTACAGGGTTTTAAAAGGGGTACATACCAATGAAATGTTGAGAAACACTGTTCTATAGGATGGACAAACATAATGACCCAAGGGATGCAGGACGTGATGTTTCACATGATAGAACCAACAGTATAGCGTCTGTTTATTGTGCTCTGTCAATGGTGTATTTGTAACTTGACGTCACATGAGGAAGTGATCATAGAGCTACTTTGTGTGTGAAGGGTATATATGTGGTTGTGTTTCTGTGTTTAGCTAATAAAATCTTGGTTAACAATTCTGTTACCTGATGTTTTATTCTCAGCGCTGATTAGGGACCTCATATATGCACGGGCGATTATAGGATAGGTATGAATTGGGATAGACCCTTTTCATACACATACAATGCTGACACACACACACTCACCACATGAACAGGGCCGGATTTGTACTTTTCAACGCCCAAGCCAGCTGCCCCCTTGCCAACCCTCCCCAAATACATGCAGACACACACATACATGCAGACAGACACACACACACCACATGAACGGGGCCAGATTTGTCATTTTTACCGCCCAAGTCCCGCTATCACCAGCTGCCCCTCTGCCAACCCTCCCCACATTCACACACTTTCTCCTGGTCTCAGAAATCAATGTATTTGAGACCTTGGTGGTGCCATTATTAAATTACATAGCCCACACTATTTGCATAAGTCCTTGTCTGTCGCCTCTCCTCACCTTCTGCATCTCCACCCCCTGGTCAGTATCTCACCAGTGAGAACCCTGTTCTTATTTATTCTTCTTCAAGGAGGTCACACTCTCTGCACCTGCACCCTGGAGTCTCTCTGACTCTGGCTGTCAGCCTCGGCAGCGCTGAACCACATATGACGTGACACAACAATCTTTCCTGCCTTCTACACAGTTTTGATAGGTTGAAGTTGGGTGGAGGGCGGAGTCGGGCTGAAAGAGCGGCCAGCAGTGATGTTGACAGCTCGGGTTACAGACTGTAAGCTGCCCCCACTGGCTTCTCCTGCGTTCCAGACCTGCCATGATCATGTGCAGACTCTGTGGAGGAAGCAGGGAGGCCAGACATTGGGTCTGGGAGAATGTGGTGGCAGAGTGCACAGACTCTGGCACACATAGATACAGGCATTAGGAATAAGGTGGTCAGGTGCTTTCTGCTGTGGTCCACATATTTTCGTGCCCATTTTTGCTTAACTGCCTGTTTGTGCGTCAGGACTTCTGGATACTTTGTAAGGTGAGCAAATGCTTTTCATAATCTTTAGGAGATAAGGCTCCGGGCAAACAGTACCGCCCACAATCAGGTCCCATATACATGGGAGTGTATTGATCACATACCCACGAGTTCTTTCTTCCTGTATATATTTTTTTATACATTTTCTTACATATTTGCAACAAAGGTTTTTTATATATATACTAGGTGGCCTAAGCCCGTTTAAAAATGGGCTCTAGGTCTCTGTCGAATCCCCTCTCCTTCCACCTCCCCTCTCCTCTCACCACACCACACCTCCCACCTCCTCTCCTCCCACCACCCCTCCTACCTCCTCTCCTCCAACCTCCCACCACCCCTCCCACCTCCTCTCCTCCCACCACCCCTCCTAGTGTTGGGCGAACAGTGTTCGCCACTGTTCGGGTTCTGCAGAACATCACCCTGTTCGGGTGATGTTCGAGTTCGGCCGAACACCTGGTGGTGTTCGGCCAAACTGTTCGGGGTTCACCCGAACTGCTGAATGGCCAGCCGAACAGGGCCGAACAGGGCCCCTGTTCGGCCGAACAGGGCCCTGTTCGGCCGAATACTGCCCCCCTACTACTGCCCCCCTACTACTGCTGAACCGCCCGCTGCCCGGCCTCCCTCAACGCGTCACTCTCCGGACTCCTCCTCCTCAGTCACTCACTTTACAGTGCCGCCCACTGCCAGCCACCTACTACCACCGGTACTGTTTTACTTCCTTAAACTTTTGTATGGGGAATCGGGCAGAGGGGGGAGCGCTAGCGGAGGGGGTGGGGGGAATTTCCGACCCCCCCCCCCCCCCCGCGATCGGGGCATGCTTCCCCCTTATGCCTGCGACCCCATAGGGCCCCCAAAAGCGGGATGTTCGGGGAATTCGGGGTTCGGCCCGAACATGCCGAACATCGCGGCCATGTTCGGCGAACTTTCCCGAACCCGAACATCC